>NW_016182462.1:0-5894 GCF_001687245.7 Rhagoletis zephyria | reverse complement strand
AAATATCGCTTTTCGAAACCAGATTGCGAGTATGTATGCGAGAATGAATCCTGAAAAGGGAAGTTAGCAGGAAAGAAATTCACGAGTTGGCCTCACCGAGAAATACCGTTACTGTTGGTATTGGTACATATCACCAAAGATCAATGGTTATGGCTCAAGTGTGCCCTGTGATTCGCACTTAACGTAAATAAATTATATGCTTCGAGATATAATAAGTTTTTTTCGAGACACTTCGAGGGCTTATAACTATTTTTGCGGTACTTTGCGGAATAGTTCGTGTATAATCTGTATGTGGAGATTGTTGGTTTTTTTCGGGTCTTTTTATTTTTTAGGGTATTTCGGCTTTTTATTTTTTCAGGACATTTCGGGATTCTTCGAAATTTCGAAATGGAACTGTTTAGGTTTTCGGGATACTTGGCGTTTATGGGACCATACGTGATTTACGATCTTTTCGGATTAATTTGGTTTGTTTATTTTTGTTTTAGATATTTTGGGACATTCCGGTATTTTTCGGAGTTTTTCTGGAACTTGTTGTATTTTTCGGAACTTCTATGGATTTTTTTTGGAATTTTTCGGTAGTTCGTGCTTTGGAAAGATAGGGTCTTTCGGAATATTCATTATACCTTTCATGACTTTTTTTTTGATTTTTTCCGGAAGCTTCGTGTTTCCGAAATTTTTCTGAAACCTTTGTGATTTGTTGAAAAATTTTCTGAATTTTTTGAGAACTTATTGGGGTAACCCATGCTTGATATGCTTGGGATTTGGGATCTTTTTGCATATTTTGCATACTTTTCAGGTTTTTGTCATTTTGATTTTCAGAACATTTCGGGGTTTTTAAAAACTTTTCGGGAACTTTTTGGATTCCTTGGAACTATATGTATATATTTTTAATTTTTCGATGCTTATTTGGAGTAATTGTGGTTTTGGGACCACACGGTGATTTTTCCGATACATTCTTGGGACTCCTCAGGATTTTTTTAACTCTTCAAGGTTTGCTGGTTAGTATTTTTTATTTTTCGTTTTTAAATTTTTAAAGTGATCGAGAGCTTTTTGCTTTCTTATGACTTTTCGGTATTTTTTTAGGGCATTTCGTGCCTTATTGCACTCGGTATTATTTCGATATTTTCAGATATTTTTGGTAGGTGTTGGGATTTGTTGTGTTATTATTCTGGAGATTTTGCTGGAACTTCTGGAATATTTTCGGATTTATTTTTTCGGAAGTTTTTAAGGACTATTCTGAATATCTTCGAGTCTCATCGGGCTTTTATGAACTCTTCAAAGTTTTCTGGCGATTGTGTTTTATAATTTGGGGTCTTTTGAAATGTTTCTAGATTTTTCAACAGCTTTTTCCTGGAACTTTTATGAACTTTTATATGATTTCGTTATGCTTTTTGCATTTTTTGGGATGTTGTGTATAAGTTCTAACATTTGAGGGATTCACAACGGTGTCGTAAGTGTCGTATTGTTGTATGTCGTAAACTTTAAAAGCTTAAATAAATGTTTAGGAAACCTGAAACCACAACCAACTATTTTTTAGCACTGCAAAAATTCATAATATGACTTTGATGGTACCTTGCGAACTCCCCATATATATTTTTTATGCGTTTAAAGTTGACGACACACAACAATACGACACTTACGACACCGTTGTGAATACCCCAATTGATTTTTATTAATGTTTTAAAAATAAAGAGTAAAAAACAACCGTGCTTTTTATCCTTGCCTTAGAAAATAAAAGAAAAATATAATCGGTATTTCTTGAATTTGGAAATAATTTAAAAAGCCAAAAAAGAAAAAGAAAAGATTTGCACTTTATCACAACTGCATGCTCGGTCCGCTTTCTGTTTAAAATTAAATTGCTCCCGTTTTCAGTACTTGCTGCTAATATTTGAGCCATGAAAACATAAATCGAATAGTTCCTAGGACGCTAAATATACTTGAGCGGGCGAATGTTTCAACTAGATTTTCTCTTCAATTTTACCCTAAGATTGTTCTTACAACACATTCTAACATACGAGTAAGCACTATATGTACACATACACATATGTACATATATGACTTTACCTTGCTTTCGCACCTTCAAAAGCAAGATGTTGTTGCTGTTGTCATGAAAACTGTTGCCATTGTATCAAGTCAGCTTCAAAGACACCTTCATACATAAAATACTTTCACAAAAAGGCTTTCTTGCCGGTCGTGTCTTTGTTGCTCGCATCCTTGAGCTTAGTTGACTTTGTCGTTGTTGGCACTGTTGACTGATGACAAAATTGCATTTGGCTTTAGAGAAGTGGTTTCGCATATTCTGTCGCTTTGAAGCAGCTGTGTCGCATAATGTCTGTGCACAAATACTTCTACATTTATGGGGTAAGCTTCCACTTATGTAGTATGTTTGTAGACCTTAGCACTCCCTCATATGTATGGTGACCATATTGATGAGAGCCGAATACGGGACAAAATAAAATTTTGCAAATTTTTTCCTCACTATTTTCCCTGAAACAGTATCCTTATAGTAACTTCTCAAATTTGTAGAATAATTTTCTCGAGATTTTTACGTCGTAAAATTAAAAAAAAAAAAAACCTAAAATTTTAGTATAATAAAATCCAATTTTAAGTCGGTAAGGCTTACCACTAATTTTTGCGATTTTTTTTTTTGACAGTGTTACGCACTTTTTTCATACAAAGTGCGACCTTTTTTTTTTGAAAGAGAAGCAAATGAGCAGCACTTTCCACTCGCACTTTATTATACTTTATTTTAATGAGTTACAAAACTGCAAACCAAATTTTTCCAAACATTCTAACTAAAATGTTTGAAATTTTTGCGAAACATTACAGAATTAATATTTACAGTTTTTTGCGCAAAGTTGGAAACTAGGTATTGTTTGGTTTTTGTTAGGAAAAGAGCTTTACTAACTAAACTAAGTAAAACAAAAGCCAAGACTTACTAAAATGTCGAGTCCTAATTTCTAATTTGGCCACTTCCTTTGGCCTTCCTTGATTCGAATTACAAGCATTCAGATTAGAAAATAATAACTGTTTTTAAAGAACATTACGATCATATATCAATATCACTTAAAACTCGTTCATAGGCATGCCATTTTATTGCTCTGTTAAGGCGTCGGAACACCGAATAGGGGACAAATTCAAGACATTAAAAGGAATGCAAATCATTTGGCGTCCCTTGTAAAATAAATAAATTACCAGGACAATGGGTCGAAAAAGAGGACTGTCCCGTATAATAAAGGACGGATGGTCACCGTACTCATATGCAATATTCACATTTACAGCATTCTAGCAGCGCCGCTCAATGTCATCTACTCGTTCCCTATCGCTATTATATTTTAAATTTTTACTGCACAGCCATCAATTCTAATTTTTGCTGCTGATTTATTTTTTTGTAATTTATGTTTGTATTTACATTAGACCGCACCAGAAAAAAAGTGTTCGCACTGCACCTTCAAAGCTAAAGTATTTTTGTTGGATACTTAAGTATTATATATTGATATTTAAGTCTTGATAAACTTGCCATATTTTTTTTTTGTTGCAAAGTTAATTGATGTCAAGCACCTACTCCGCTCTAGTACTTACCCACCTAATCTCATAGTTCCTTAACATTAGTCAATTAAAGCTCTCGAAAAACTTCTAAACTTTTGCTAAGGAAGTATTTCGATTATTCCAGTAGATATTTTTAATATTTGAAATGTATTTATATATTTTTTGAAATTGTTTTGCAAAAATACTTTAAGACTCAGTAGTGTACGGCGACCTTATTTTGTTTGCTTGTAGGTGGTACGACGGTCTAATGCACATTTATGCAGGTGTCGTAAGATTTTTTGTTGCCTGCAAATCTTTCATATCTCCTAACTCATTTTGTGATAATTGAAAGGACATGCAAATACACAACTGGTGCGTGTGTATGCTGCTTCCAATACCTGACGCCTTGCCGCTTGTCTGCCACTTTCTCTTTGCTATTCGCTGTGCCGGTTAAGTGAGCTGTACACAAGTGCAATTGCAAATATATATATATTTTTTCCAAAGCTTTACCATTATTTTCGTGCAACATTTTCATTTATTTTCAATTCCTTTCGTTCTATTTTCGAATGTCTTCTCTTCATTTTGCTTGCTTGAAAATAAGACAGCAGTTTCGAGGTCAAGTTGCAAAGTGCAAATGTTACCTTCTAAAATATTACTTTTTAAAGCATCCATTTGTAGTTGTTTTTTTGTTCTCCTTTTGCTTCTCAAGTCGGCTTAAGTCTGTCGCTTTTGACGAATTTTCCTTCGTGATCTGTATATGTATGAATTTAAGGACATTGAAATTTGTGGATGTGTGTGCGTATTTGCACANTTAGGTACATATACCTCAAACTAAATTATTTATAAGAAAATAATTGTCTGAAATAATAAATTGGAAAAATTAAAATATTTGTGAAACATTTTTTTCAAATTATTATTAACTTCTTTAGTAAAGAATTCCAACTATGTACGCTTACTCCATTATGTCTGCATACACCTTTCTTTTTATAAATATTCACAATGGTTTGCAATGCATAATTTTTTTTATTATTTTTCTAGAAAAATGTGGTTCATGTTATACATAAAACCATATAAATCAAAGTTTCAAACTGTATATAAAATTAATGAAAATTTAACAAGTTTTCATCAAAATTTTAAACTTTTTACTCAGATTTTTGGTATGCAGTTTTTCCTTCAATTATAGTATAACAATGTACAAACTTGAAGTGGCTAAGAAATCGCGTGGATTTTTAATTTTTTTTCTGACTGCTCTAGGCCGTCTTCCATACAAAAAAAAATTCACTTATACGTTGTAGGGAGAAAAATGCTTAGAGCCGTCAAAAAAAAATACATCACTTCAAATTTGTAAATACGTTGCTATAAAGCAAATAAAAGCTTTGTGTACATTTTTAGAATATAATTTCAAAATGCCAAATTTTGAGTTGTGTCACTTTTGAAGATCATGTGCGATATAGTGCTTAACTATTTATTTTATTATTTTTTTAATTTTTTTTTTTTTCTTAATAATTATTTATGGACTGATAACAATTATATTCAACAATTTTTGGAGCCAAAAATAACAACAATTTACATACATATGTAGTAGAAGCTATAGCTGCTAGTTATTTCGGAAATCAGCACGAAGAGATATAAAATAGTATCCAATTTCATACTTACTCTTATGTCTGTATGTTTATCTTCAATTACATGTGTAAACAAAAAATTTAATAAAAAAATTTTGGTTTTTTGTCAATTTGCATTTACAAGTGTATGTTAGAATGTGCAGCTGTCAGCAGCTGACTGCCCCTTTGTCTTGTTATTTTGGCAATTCGCAACTTTTCCCCTTTTTTTGATACCATCAGCAAATGCATCTTTTTGATGCTGCAGTAGCATTTTGAAAAATAGTGCCAGCTGTCGGTTAATGCAGAAATAGTCAATTTTATTTTTATTCCGCCCATTCCCGCCCATATGATATATGTAGAAACAAGAAAGAAAGCACGGAAAACCCGTAAATAAAGAAAAATGTTGGTTGCTCGCCATGCACTGCGCGTAGTGCACCATGTTAGGGGCTTTCCTTCGTCGTTCGATATTATCTCTTCGTTTTTCCATTTTTCGCTTTTACAGCATTTTCTGCTGCTGACGCTTACTATTTTTCATGTATCAGCAATATTTTGCTGCCAACTTACAATATTTCAATGCTGTTTGCTATTTGCCTGTTCACAACACTAATCAATTTGGAAGTTTGGCATAGGACGGACAAAGTTTTTAATGGCTCAAAAACGTAATTTTGTGTTGAAAATTTCACTCTTTTGTTACTTTTGCTATTTTTAGGTTATATGGAAATACCAGGTACTCAATGACAGTCTTTACCTATCTATCTGTCTATC
>NW_016182461.1:0-5894 GCF_001687245.7 Rhagoletis zephyria | reverse complement strand
AATTGACTTAGAATATCCATGCTTCTCCCACGGACAATTATATGTATCACGTTCACGTGTAGGAAAGACATCAGTTCTGTTTATTTATACCACAACTCAGGGCAAAACAAAAAATGTAGTTTACGAAAAGGCTTTGCGTTAGTTTAAGTTTAAAATTAACATTAATTTTATATTGTAAAAAAAGAATAAATACACATAGAGTGAATTTAAATCGAGTGTTCATTATTCATTTCTAATTTTGATATGCCTAGCGAAGCAGGCAGAGGGTCCGCTAGTACACAAGAATGATAGAATACAAGATTGCGCCGATCAGAGACGATTTTTGAGAATAACTTTTGGGTGACGTCACACTGGTGCAATTGCGAGAGAGAAATGCCAAAACGTGAGCAAGAATGGAAGAAGAAGAAAAAATGTTGCAAGGAAAACGTAAACAAGTGCACAAGTGTGACGTCATGCAAACAACGATTCTGTCAAATTCGTTAAGAGAGGAATAGCGGTCCGAGATCGGCGCAACCTTTGTATTCTCTCAATCGTGGCTAGTACACATATATGTATTCTATGCAAGAATGATAGAATACAAGATTGCGCCGATCAGAGAGGATTTTTGAGAATAACTTTTGTGTGACGTCACACTGGTGCAATTGCGAGAGAGAAATGCCAAAACGTGAGCAAGAATGGAAGAAGAAGAAAAAATGTTGCAAGGAAAACGTAAACAAGTTGCACAAGTGTGACGTCATGCAAACAACGATTCTGTCAAATTCGTTAAGAGAGGAATAGCGGTCCGAGATCGGCGCAACCTTTGTATTCTCTCAATCGTGTATTCTATGTACCTTACGTTTTCATACATACATACTGTAAAAGTGTTAGAGCTGTTAACTTATCTATTAACGATTTAACTATAGTTTAAAATAGATAAGTTTACGGCCCTTAATATGCTTAATTTGTTAAATGGCCCATCAAGTCGATTGACCGTATATGTTCTTGTGATGTGATTGTATCAGCTGCTGGTGCGACTTCAAAAACTATTTGAAAATTTTATGATTGTACCAGCATGCTATGCTGGTGTCGTGAGTGGTGAAATAAGCTAAATTTTCTAAGTAAAAAGTATTTTGGCGGAAATTTCTTGCACTATATAGGTCAAAGCCGTGTGTGTGTGGAGGATTCTGTTCCCGATATTGCAGTTGTGAATTAAAAAAAAACAATGTTTAACAAAATGGTAGTAAAATTATGAAATTTCGGCTCTAATCATTTCGATCTTTCCTCGACCTCATTTGTAAAGAAATGAATATTGTAGCAGCATGCTGGTAAGTTATATGCTTCGAGTATAATGGTAAAATCACTCAATGGAGCCAGCAAGCTGGTGTCGTATATTTTCCTTAAATACACAACGGTTGTTTGTTGGAAAAATATTCCAACAATATTAATATTTTTTACAGAGTTCATTGTTTTTCTATACCATTACTTATTGAAAATGTTTGGGTGGATACTTATATATGTATATGTAAGTAAAACATTTTAGCTACCATTTTTAGCCACAACGACTTTTTTTAGCTCTTTTTTAGCCCTTTTTTGAAAGGAATTTGGCTACCATTAAAAATGATTCGCGGCAACACTAGTCAGCTGTTTTGTAATTCACTTTTGCATTGTCAGCGTTCAGTTGGTCGCAAATTTTCAAAGGGAGGGGTTGTTCTTGCGCAGATAATTTTTCGTTAGAAATTTGCTTGGAAAAAAAGGACAATCGAGCGCAAAACAACCTTTTTATATGACGGTTTTCTACCGACTGAGCCTAGTAGCAGATCTCGGCTCTCTTATTTACGAACACATGCGCAAGCAAGATCGTTAACACGTTATTGTTCGCCAGTATGAACTAGCACATACTATTTTTTACATATGTATAATCAATTTAAACTTTATTGATTTATTAATACAAAAAAAAATTAAGTTGGTCGGCATTTCATGATGTTGAATTATTTTTAATAAAAAGACCTCAAATATAGTTCGAAATTGTTCCTCTATAAACAAAGAGATGAATATAATAGCTTTTGGCAATATACATTGCATAAAATGGGTTAATGCATGTACACGACTATTGGTTACCCTTTCGGTTTTAAATTTTTACCCCGCATCAAGCACCTGNCAAAAAAAAATTAAGTTGGTCGGCATTTCATGATGTTGAATTATTTTTAATAAAAAGACCTCAAATATAGTTCGAAATTGTTCCTCTATAAACAAAGAGATGAATATAATAGCTTTTGGCAATATACATTGCATAAAATGGGTTAATGCATGTACACGACTATTGGTTACCCTTTCGGTTTTAAATTTTTACCCCGCATCAAGCACCTGCTTGTCCGCGCTGCTGCGCGGGCTGTTCTGCCGCCCATCCCTAATCTAAGCTATGAAACCTCTAGGATGAACGAGACCAACGCTATCACTGACGTCATTACCTATCAGTTGGAGAAAACTCAAACTCAACTCGACGAGCCTAAAAGCCCCAAGCGTCCAATCAATTGGATTGGGTCAGCCTGGAAGTGGATTGCTGGCACACCTGACTCCTTAGACTGGGATGAAGTCCTGCAGAGCCAAGACGCATTAGTAACCAATAACAACCTTCAATATAAGGTAAACTCTGAAATATTCAAGAAAACTCAAGAGCTATTACAGGCTGTTAATGGAATCGCGACGGCCACGAATGACATTTTGGGACGCAACCACCTGGCTAAAGTTTCACAGGAAATAGAGCACAAGGTAGCGATCCTTAAGGAGGCCGTTAACGAGTTGATTCGAGCATGTCAAATGGCCAAAGCAGGAGTTGTCAACAGTAATCTGTTAAATAAAGAGGAAATAAATCAACTAATAAGCGAAATCGAAGTCCTTCCGTACAGCAACGTCATCGAAGCCATCGAATATAGTGAGCCATCAATCTACACCAACGGCACTCTTCTACTATACGTCTTGTCCATGCCAAAAGTGGCGCAAACAAGGTTCAACCATTTAATCACACGATCAATTTTGAAGGATGGTCATCGAGTCGACTTGAAGTACAAAACAATCCTAATGAACAAACAACAGACGTATGGTATTAAGGATAGCTGTCTACACCTCGCCACCGNACTATACGTCTTGTCCATGCCAAAAGTGGCGCAAACAAGGTTCAACCATTTAATCACACGATCAATTTTGAAGGATGGTCATCGAGTCGACTTGAAGTACAAAACAATCCTAATGAACAAACAACAGACGTATGGTATTAAGGATAACTGTCTACACCTCGCCACCGTTATGGGGTCACTAGATTTACTGCCTGAAGAGGAGTGCTTACCACGTCTACTCAAGGGCGGTCAAACAAGTTGTCGCTACATAACCTGCATGGAAACAGCGGTTGAAGTACTCAAGGAAGATACAATATTCCTGGATAACTTCAACAGCAGCGTATGGTCAGGTAAAATATCTAAACACCTGTCTGGTTCCTATATTCTACAGCTGGAGAACGAGAAGATAACGATCCATCCGTGTTGTCCACAATAGCGAATAAGAGTCTGGCAGTGAACCTCGTCCATGAAATGGCGTCTGGAAACATACGACTTTTGGGTTACCTGAAGGACAAAACTGGTAACTGGTTTGCGACGTCTGAAGGTCTAGGACTTATTTTGCTAATGATCCTAATTTTGCTGATTTGGAGAAAATTGACGACAGGAGCCAAACTTCCTGAGCGGAATTTGTCCGTATTGCAACAGAGTTCTCGAAAACGACTTAAGAAGGACGCCTTCCAAAACGTTGATTTGCGGGACGCAAATCTTTACGAGGGGGAAGAATTAACACGCACCAGTCGCATTTGTTGCGACGCTCCCACGGTTGGCCGCTACTCGTGCCGCAGTGTCAGCATATTTTAATTTCACCATATAGTGTAACGGGAAACATTGCCACCTGCATTCCATAATGCACCCGTGGGAAGTCAAGGCCAAATCCAGTCTCAGACAATGGGTTGTAATCATGTTACGCAACCATTGCGTCGCTGCCAGAGAACGAAGGTGGGAAGCAAGCAACGGACACAACGTTTAGTCAGCCGGGTTCGGGATGGGTTATCATACAGTGCGTTTAGTGTTAGACCTAGTCGTAAGAAGTTAAGTTTTAATAAAACCTAAGTGAATTCTTAACCAGTCTGTGTTTCCTTTTGGGCAGCTGGCTCAACTAATTTGTTTGACTTATACGGACTGAACGTCCGTAACTTCTATGTAAGCCAGAACTGCAAAGATCCACATTTACGGGAAACCGATTCCAACTATGAAGCAGCTTGGCAAATTCTCCAGCAAAGATATGACAGCAGGAGGCTCCAAGTGGAGTGGTGAAAGTGCAGTAAGAATGAAGCAGCTTTTGGATACCACCAAGGAGTGTATTTACGCCCTAAAGGACTAAAATTTAATTCAGGTGAAGAGCAATCAATCATAGCTCGGATAGTGGTTCGGAAACTAGATAAAGAAAGTTTCCGTAAATGCAAAGAAAAGTAGGGATATTCAGAGCCTAGATGATATTTTCTAATTTCTGGAGCAGAAATAACATGCTCTAGAAGATATATGAGAGAGCGAAATAACCACAACGAGCACCCACATTTTATACATCTACGCAAAAAAAAACTTATCTGTATTGCAATATACGTGAATATTCCAGGCATTGACCACGATGAATAGTGTAGTTTCAAAAAATGAAATTCAGAATGAAAGAAGAAATCTGACAATGAAATTGACGATATTCCAATTGTTCCGTATGAACCAAGCTTCATACGAAGTTATATGATGAGAATAATATTGATCTGGTAACAATCTGTGGTGAATGGTCAATACGTGCTAGTCTGATATTTTTGCGCATTGTATTGTGAAATGTGTTCTGAGCTAGTCGTGATTGTGCGTGCAGGTGTGCAAGGAATAGTTGTGCTAGGTTGTTTTGATTATTAAAGCAAACAATAAAAGTTGGTTTTTACTTATTGTTTTCCAACTAAAACAAAGTGCGTTTTATTTGGGTTTTGGGACTTAAACACCAATTGAGCAGTTCGGGTGCAGTCCTAGACACGCAGTCCTTATGTCTGGATGTACATTTAACCCAACAGTCAAGCATGTAGCAATCACTATGACCCATGACTGTTGCAATAAACTTGGCAATACAAGGAGAAAAGAAGAAAGCAGAAGCCATGGAAGCAGACCTTTCAACAACATATTTAAGCTAGTGCCAGGGTATTCCAAATGCAGCAGCAGCTAACAACTTTTGCAGAAACCTAAAACTGTTGCTCACTTCGCGACAAAAATTGGAATAATTTTTGGCATACCAATTGTCATATCTGAAACCGAAGAAACATGCGGAATTAAGTCACTGATTCCGGTGGTGAAAGTCATCAGGGTTATAATTCGAATACACTAAGATTAAAGTAAAACACTTCGTCTCATTCGCTCAATGCTATAGGAGCTACAAATTCAACCACTTCGCACAGTATTGCAAAAGAAGCCAAAAAGGATATCAACAATCAAACTTGCACTGAGCTGCCATTCCTTTCTGCCACTAGTCCAATTTCAAACCACTTCTTGAAAAACATGCGCAAGTACAACTCTTGATTTCAAATGACTTCATTTGGGGCAACGAATGACGGTTACATGCCAACATTCAAAGCTCAAGGCCAGATATACCACAAAATCGGTTCTTTGCTCCCTGTTTAGTTTTGTAAAAATAAATCTTACCGATTATTCCCGTTTTCTTTCAACGATAATATTTGCAGCTATGTAAATAATATACATATACACACGTAAAGGCATACTTATANAATGCATACATATAAATTACAAAGAGCTGCTTTCAGTAGTTTCCTGTGAGCAGGAATGAGCTAGAAATACATGTATTGAGCTAGA
>NW_016182460.1:553-5895 GCF_001687245.7 Rhagoletis zephyria | reverse complement strand
TTGCTATAAAAAGTGCCTACGAGCATCTTAGTGTGATAATAATCGAAGCTAAGTGAAAGTTTTGTGATTTTTGTGGTTTATATTAAATTTAATTAAATTTCACTAGCATACATCTAATCTTGCCGAGTCATTTGTTGTTATCATTGTTGTTGTTATTCCTTTGTAGTTAACTGAGATCATTTCTATTTTTGCACATTTCTTTTTGCTCTTTTTGTTTACTTCGTTTAGTATTTCTTGTCACAGCTGTTTGCGCTGCGTTTATTAAGTGTCACAATACAGTGATACTCAAACTGTTCGCTACATATACTTTTAAGCTAAATACATCAGCTCCTAAATTGTTGTGTGTGTTGTGTTAAACTTATTTTGCTTGTCTTTTTATTAACATAAGTGTTATTAAATCTTTCAATATGAAGTGTGATCTTGATAACTGCCAAATTAAAAGCGAATCTGAACGCTACTTATCGTGCTGGCTCTGTGATGGTATTTGCCATCTAAAATGTGCTGGTTTGACAGGAAGAATTCTGGACGCTATTAATGATGGCAAAGGTCTTCGCTGGTCTTGCTTAAAGTGCAGGTCAACCGAAGTTGATCTCTTTAAGTTGTTTAGGCAAACCAGAAATGGGTTTTCTGAGGTAGGGAGAGAGTTGTCGGTACTCACCGAAAAATTTAAACATTATGAAAATGTGTTTAAATCTTTTAAATGCTTAGATACCGTACAATCTATGAAGGGCATTCATGTGTCAAAACGTAAGCGTCTTCATAGTCCGCCTAATGAAAGGACCGTTCCACGTCAGAACAATCTTCCGAATGACTTAATTAATCTTTCTTTTCCATGTCCACAGACGACGGAGTTATCTTCCTCAAAAGAACATATATCAAAGTCTGCTTCTAATAATAACGACCCTGCAGTAGCTTCCCCTTCCCCCGTTGAAGTTGTGGCACCGCCATCTAATCTTCCAACGCTTACTCTACCCTCAATTAGTAACTCAGTTACTCAACCCCGTCCGCCGGTAATCGAGTCTAATACTAGGAGACTGGTTGTCTATATTTGAAGTCTATATTTGTATCTAGATTTTCGAGGGATACTTCCGAGGACGATATAAAGTTTTACATCTCGTCCAAAGTTAAAACTGTCAACTTAAGTATCAGAAAATTAAATTTTAAATATGAAAGAAATATTTCTTCATCTAAAATAGACGTAAATTTAGAAAATTTTGACATGCTGCTTAGTAGTTCTTTTTGGCCCTCCGGAGCTTTCGTTCGTGAATTTGAGTATCTTTTACTCAAAATTAGCACAATAAACTTTGCAAAATACAAAGACAAATGAGAGCACAATATCAGTAGAACTTCACAGCTTGACGTTTGCGTATAGTATGTATAAGTACCCAATTTGCCAAACTACGTCGTAACGACGTCGTTTCCGATTTTTTTTGGTGAACTCGCCGTCGAATGAAAAGTACAGTCGCAAAAACGACTTACCAGCGGGTCTCGAGAACGATATACCAGCGAACTGCAAAGCGATGCTTCAAATTTATATCAAACTAGCAGACCCGGCGAACTTCGTCCCGCCCAAAATTAATTTTTTGTAAAATATATTGGTCCAATATTTTCACCAACAGTTCACGTTCATGAATTTCAGTGACGCATTTACCTATTACGATTTGGTGGTTTTCAGAAGGCATATTTCCATTGTCATCTTAAATAACCTAGCAAAAGTATATATGCATACAATGCTACGTAATAGTTTCAGTGTGTTTACCCCGATTTTCTCTAAGAGTATGTGATTGATCTCATATATCTCCATACCATGTTCGAGTACTCTACCATGACTATGCGATTGATTTTATATATCTTGCACATACCAAGTTCCAGTACTCTACCATGAACACCTCCAGAGATATGCAGTGCGAAATATTCGCTTGGTATGGGAGGTGCCACGCCCCTTTTTCCAACAGACCCAATTTTTCTACATGACTATGCGATTGATTTTATTATGAGAAGCCGATTTTCATGGCAGGAATGCACTCGGAGGTTTGCCTTTGCCTGCCGAGGGACGACCGGTATTAAGAAAAAACCTTTTTTCTATATATTTTTTGAGATGTTGCTTTGACCAGGGCTTGAAACCAGGTGCTGCGGAGTGGAAGCGCGCACTGCTTACCACTACACCACAGCGGCCGACAGGCCGATACAGGTGCACCCTGCACCTAGCGGTATGAAATATACTTTACATCCGATTCTTGTACCTACCATATATACACAAAAAAATCATAAAGTTCGGTCGCGCCGTTTAGGAGGAGTTCGACCACAAACACCGTGACACGAGATTTTTATATATTAGATGTACCTTACTATAGTCACCTACCATGATGTGTCTGTATATAAAGTTTCAAATTCATGTGACTTATGGTGTCGAAGTTATAGCTTATACAAAATTCCACGCATATGGAACGCATATTCGCCCCAGTATGAACGGACGCTTGGGTAGCGAAAAACTGGCATAAGAAATAAAACGCCAATGTATTGTCGGACTTCTAAATTGATTGTTGAAAAGGAAGTCATGACATTTTTTTGAGTGCTATACAGATTCGTTTGCTCAACAATGNTAAAGTTTCAAATTCATGTGACTTATGGTGTCGAAGTTATAGCTTATACAAAATTCCACGCATATGGAATGTGCAACGCCCCGTTTTACAAACTCTTTTATATATACCTTATTATAAGCACCTACCATAGATATGTCTGCGTACCAAATTCAAAGTTCATGTGACTTATGGTTCCCAAGTTACAGCTGATAAAAATTCCACGCCTACGGGATGTGCCACGCCTCCTTTTATAAACTCATTCATATACACCTTACTATAAGCACCTGCCTGCATACCAAATTTCAAGTTCATGTGACTTATAGTTCCGAAGTTACAGCTGATAAAAAATTGCACGCCTATGGGAGGTGCCATGCCCCCTTGTTTATTTATTTGTTTTATTTATTTTTCCTCCCGAGTAAAAGACCAGGTATCATGGCAATACTCGGTAAAAATTTCGTTCGATTATGTCCGTCCGTTTAGGCTGCAACCTGCCACATACATACATACTTCCAGAAATATTTAGTAGATATCTATCCTTCTCCTAAGTTTAAACCGGCACTGGTCCTTAGCGTAAAATAATTTCTGGGAATATCTCGGCCCAGGGCCACCTATCGTGTAAGTTTTAAGTCCAAATATTTCTTTTGAGCTGGCTAAATTGTATTCTATTTTAGGAATATTCTGTCCGTCCGTTTAGGCTGAAACCTGGCACATACATACATACATACATACTTCCACAAATATATAGTAGAATATATCCTTCTCTTAGCGTAAAATAATTTTTGGGAATGTCTCGGCCACAGGGCCACCTATCGTGTAAGTTTCAAGTCCAAATATTTCTTTTAAATTGGCTAAATTGTATTCTAAATATGAGCCAAATCAGCAAGTAAATGCAATTTTTTTGAATATCCCGACTCCAGCACCATGTAGCGATTAAATTTTTAGTCGAAATATTTCCCTTCAAGGTGCTGAAATATGTTCCAAATATGAACGAAATCGGTCCAGCCGTTTAGTAGTTTAGTGACATTCAGTATACGGAAAACTCTATGAAACTGTGAAATCGTGACGTCTCAGCTTTCTTCATTTTTCGGCAACAACAACAAAAAATTTCAAATTTTTTTTAAATCAAAGAACTTTCCACACAGAAGGTCCAAAAATGTGCTTTTTACAGTATTGAAATCAGTTCAGCCGTATGGTCAGGCATCGCCGTCATACGGAAAACATTTCATTTTTATATATATAGATTTAAAGTAAAATTACAGTTTTATACCAAATTTAAAAAAAAAACTGCATACCCACAAATTTTATTTTTTATTAATAAGGCCAATAGAGTAAATTGTAACTTTATAAAAAAAAAATTAAAAAAATTTAATATGAAGAATATTATGAATACTGAAAAAAAGATGTAGGCGGCTTTATTTTCTGAGTACAAGTGTACATTGTGGATTCCATATTCTGTCATAAAAAAAAATCGTCATAACCAAAACGGTTTACTAACCAAATTAATGAATTTTATTTATACTTAGATATGTAATAATGTAGGCGTGGAACTTGTCCCACCCAGACCGAAGGTTCCTCAAAAAACTTGTGGGTTCGAAAAACCGGATTCGTTTCGAGTTCACTCAAACGACTTCACCAGACCAACATCGCAACCACTTCGATTCGATTCCCGACGTTGAATTTTGTATGGAAAAAACGACTTCGTTTCGACGTCGTTTCGAGTTCACCCAAACGAATTCACCAGAGCGACGTCGTAACGATGTCGCCTTCGCCCTGTGGCAAATTGGGTATGTATACACACAGGTACATAGTTGTATGTATGTATAGGAAGTCAAATTCATTTGTTCGGCATTTCCTCTTACTCTGCATGTGCCTATATCTATGCAACCATTTGCAATAGCAAGGAAACACATGGTGCTTCTAATGAAAATAAAAACGTTCAGCTGTAATACACATGCTAGGTCTTTGAAACTTTCAGCTGGGATATGCGTTACAGCTTCGCAAATTTTACCCCTGACGAAACCAAAGATGCATTCACATCAAAATACTGGGATGTAGTGGAACGAAATCCTTTTGGAATGTGACTTTCACGAACGGATACTAACGTTTCGGAATAGTTTGGTTGAGGCCCGAAAATTACTGTACCCCTGAGTTAGAAATACTTTGAACATCCTTTTTTTAAAGATGGCTGCAACACAACTCCTTGGCCCTATAAATCAAACTGAATATTCCTTGCGACTTGCTGCCCAGTCGCCAAAATATTTTTTTTATTTTCACTTTTATATCAACATATTTTGAATAAAAGAAAAATAATGATTAAAATAAAATATTTCTCACAAAAAACAAAAATAATAATAATAATAATAATAATATTAATAATAATAATAATAATAATGGTAAGGGCTAAGCTCAGGACCTTACCGGGGTCACACAGGGCGGATCGTGAACGGCCTACTCCGGTAGGTTAGCTGCGAATAACCAATAAGCAGTCCCAGACCAAGAGCGGCAGGAGACGACGGCCTGATTTAAAAGATCAGAAATGCTTGATGAATCTCCTGTGTCCGGGCGAACAGATGCCGCCTCCCAAAAAGCATCCCAGGATTGAGACCAGTTAGATCCTGTTCATGGCATACTGGAGCATGTATACGATTCTGATATTGGGCTGGCGAGAGCCGTATTCCGCCACTTTTGTATGTGAGGGTGACACCTCACAGAAATGGCTGGTGGGCTAATGCTGAAATCGCCTCCGTCTCGTTAAAACCC
>NW_016182460.1:0-68 GCF_001687245.7 Rhagoletis zephyria | reverse complement strand
GTTAAAACCCTGGCAGGTTTTCAAGTACGTTCAATACACGTCGCCATTTAGTTGGCCGCACAGGTCCA
>NW_016182459.1:0-5895 GCF_001687245.7 Rhagoletis zephyria | reverse complement strand
TAGCCAAATTTAGCCACCAAAGGGCTAAAACGGCAACACTGCTTCTAAGTGAATGGACGTGTTTGGAATCGAGCTCTCAATTGGTATCACAACGGACCCGCTGGGTCTAAGTGTGCCTCTCTCTTATTCTAAAAATTCTAAAATAGGGCGCTCTTCAATCATTTTCTGAGGTAGGGCCATCTTTCAATCTGTCGACGATATACAATTTATTATTTGTTCACTATCAATATTTAACGCGGGCGAAAATAGAGACATAAAGTGGGTGGGGTTCCACTGCATCGCAAGTGTCGCATACTATCGCCGGTAAAAAAGTTCAATATAAAAAACGTCGACTTCACTTTCATATACATACATACAGATATACATTATAAATGTCTAACTTTCCTTAACTTTTGCCCAAGCGTGCTGGAATATTCCAGTATTTTTGTTCTGTACAACAGCGCAATGAATGAAGAATTAAACAAAATGCAAATGCAAAGTCCTATAAAATGTCTACAACTAAATCCTTTACAATAACAATGTAAACTATCCTGTGGTTATTTCAGTCACTGCCCACAAAAATCAACGTTTTGTCTCCAAGTGAGTCTATCCTAGCTTAAATGCTCGCGTTTAACAAAGCCTTTCAATCCGCTTAGAGAAGCTTAGATGCCGTAGTGGATTGCTTCTCTGTTCTTAAGTAGGTATGTAATTCAATTTCGCCACTACACAGTCATCGATTTACATAGACATGGTAAGAATCGAAATTTGCAAGTTAATTTTATTTTATTATTTGCATTTGCTAGATTACAATTTGAGTTTTTGCTTCATGGCCAACATTTTCTGCTTGCTAAAATTGTTTCTCCATTTTTTTCTATTGTAATATTCTGGCTCCAAATCTTAGTAGAAAACACAATTTGGATTTCAATTGATTGGGAGATTAGGATGAAAAATAAAAAAATTATATTTACATGTGTACATACAAAGTGTCAACAATATGAATATGCAAAATTGCATTTGTGTTTCTTGCTACATATCTTCGGTGATACTGCAAAACGTTCTATGTCACTTATTACCTCTGGTGCTTAATTGATCTGTTATCTGTATCCGATCGCTACTGACAACCTTTCATCTTCATCAGCCAAAGGTATACAGTTTTGACATTCGTTTATTAGGGTGAAATGATTTGCAGATCCATTCCGGTGCACCTAAGAGACCATCTAAGTGTCAAGGGTACTAATAGACATAGACCGTTTTGCAGTATCTCCGATGATATGTATTTATAGAAATGTACCCTCGGAATGAATACATCCTCTTGGAAAACGTGTTAAATTAAGTTATATACANCAAGTGAGTCTATCCTAGCTTAAATGCTCGCGTTTAACAAAGCGTTTCAATCCGCTTAGAGAAGCTTAGATGCCGTAGTGGATTGCTTCTCTGTTCTTAAGTAGGTATGTAATTCAATTTCGCCACTACACAGTCATCGATTTACATAGACATGGTAAGAATCGAAATTTGCAAGTTAATTTTATTTTATTATTTGCATTTGCTAGATTACAATTTGAGTTTTTGCTTCATGGCCAACATTTTCTGCTTGCTAAAATTGTTTCTCCATTTTTTTCTATTGTAATATTCTGGCTCCAAATCTTAGTAGAAAACACAATTTGGATTTCAATTGATTGGGAGATTAGGATGAAAAATAAAAAAATTATATTTACATGTGTACATACAAAGTGTCAACAATATGAATATGCAAAATTGCATTTGTGTTTCTTGCTACATATCTTCGGTGATACTGCAAAACGTTCTATGTCACTTATTACCTCTGGTGCTTAATTGATCTGTTATCTGTATCTGATCGCTACTGACAACCTTTCATCTTCATCAGCCAAAGGTATACACTTTTGACATTCGTTTATTAGGGTGTAACGATTTGCAGATCCATTCCGGTGCACCTAAGAGACCATCTAAGTGGCAAGGGTACTAATAGACATAGACCGTTTTGCAGTATCTCCGATGATATGTATTTATTGAAATGTATCCTCGGAATGAATACATCCTCTTGGAAAACGTGTTAAATTAAGTTCAACAATTTGATTGTTCGTTATTTAAACAATGATGCATACATATGTATGTATGTATGTACATACAAATGAATGTCTAAATTTTTTTATGAATACTTGCATTAAACATTGGATACCTTATGCAAACAATTTTTTAGAGAACAAATTACATTACCTACATAGTATGTATGTATGTAGGTACCAAGGTACATTGAACAGGTAGTATGAGTAAGTGTCAGTAGAGCAGCTGATTTAATTTTTTTGTTTTTTTACAAATTATTTGGTCTCGAAAATGTCAAATATATCAAATTTTTTCTCACAAAAATTCTAAATTTTTAAAATCTATTTGTATGTGAAACCTTTTTCCATACAAGACAAGCGATGGAATAGCAGCTTTTGGAACGTTCGCCCAACTCAGCAGCGCAACCGCTGATTACTGGGCCTTGCAAAGGATGGATGGATCAATGCTTCGAGAAGCAAGCAAATCTTGGTAGGTACATATTTTTAACTTTCCATTATGTTAAGAATATGTTAACTTAAGATAATACTTTTCTATGCAAATATTTAATAACTTACCATGTGTGTGTGTGTATGGTGATAAAATGTATTTTTTATATTTTAAGAGTACCTATTAATTTACTAAGAGCACCTTGTCTGTATTAGTTTGGATGTACTTGTGCATTTAACAAAATATGTAACATACTTTTAGTCAGTCTGAATGTGCTGGCTTGCAGAAATTTAACGCTTTTTGCAAACAGGGTGCATCAAATGTTTCATTTTTTAAGTGGCCTAATGAGCCACCTCATAATTTTAAAATTTATCACACTTGAGACTGTTTTAAATAGTGAAGAAATATAGCGAGCAGGTCGCGGTTGCGGTTTGAGCAGGGAGGCCAACTCGTGGGTAATTCCCCGATTTGCGGGTAATTTCAGTTTACGTGCGAAGTCGGGGGTTGAACTGTTTTTTGTGAGGAATTAGGTGTTAACTATTTTTTTCTTGTTTTTACTTCACTAATCTCAAAATGAGTTAAAAAAAAATTGTATAAGAAATGCAACTGCAAATAAAAGTACTAATAATGCAACCCTGAAAATCATGCAAATTACCGTTGATTTTTAGAATATTCTTTGTCACATTTGCTTTCATATAACGAATAAACAATTTATTTCCATATGAAAGAAAACCGCAACACCATCGGTAAAAAATTCTAAAACGCAAATATTTAGCCACTTAAAACTTGCTTTTTATTATACTGGAATTGAGACTTATTTTCAGTTGATTTTCCCCAAGTTTAGCAAACAAGTCGTTAACTGCGCGATCTTTCCATGTACACGTTCGCATACGCAAAATATTCGTAGCAACATCCCTGCTTCACATGCTAACCCTCTATCAAGGAGTCCCCAACGGTGGGCCACGTTAGGTTCATTTAGATATTGCATAGAAGCTTCTACACGTTTTCAAAGGCACACAGGTTGGGTTGAAGTAGAAACCGGACCGCCTTAAGCTGACTGAAGAGATGACCAAGACAACAACTTTTTCAGAAATACGTACCACATTTACATAGTATAGCATAGTATAGTTAAGCTTGGTGGGAAGCTGCCTACTGATTACAATAAAGCAGTCACAAGCAATACCCTGCGAGAGAAGCTTTCTGAAACTTTCTATAGACTCTACATGGATGCAGATATGATAAAAGCTTCTTTTGATGGCCACTGCAAAAAAGACAGCGCTTTGATTGCAGTCACTCTATTTTGTGACCCTCTTTTGGAGTTCTAGTTGGCAAGGACTCGATCATCATAATTGGCTTCATTATGGCTTCATAAAGGTAAGGAGGGACACCATCATTTGAAGGAGGTATCTCTGGCAATAAGAGATATATGTATATGTATGTAGGTATGTATGTAAGCACAGGCCGCACCGTGAAGCAAATTCTCACTCACCTCGCCAATGCCTACTCATAAAAAGCGATATGAAGAAGGTTTTTATTTTATTGCAATTAGCACATTTACATTTCAATTTGGGCCACAAGTTGACACTAAAAATTTCGTTTATTAGCCACACTTGTCCGAAATGAGGCTTTTTATGGCGAAGAGAAAAAACTGTTGGTTTCATTTCATTCTTTTGGAAAATAATTTACACTAAACAAATTCTTAACTGGATCAGTGAGCCATCTTGATAGCGAAGTGCAGTTATAGAGAGATCATAATAAAAGCGAAAATTAAATGCACCCACATGTAAACGTAAGATTCTACAGAAACGAAAAGCTGAGCGAAAGAAGAAAAAATGTTTTTAAAAAAAGATAAGAAAAAATACAAAAAAGTGGTTGGCCGCGTCGTCACCTTAACTAAATGTAGGTCAATTTCTGTAATTGTGGGAGCTGCGTGCATTTCGAACAAGTGGATTATGACAGAAATTCCCTTTTAATGGGTCGCAGAAACGGGCAACAGCGCGCTGAACGTCAGACAGAGTTGCATTTTCAACGTATCACTCAACTGATTTTATGATAAGTGCTTTGAACTTAATCGAGCGCCAACAGCGAGCAACATGCTGTTTTTGTCCATTTATTGCTGCGTATATTTGTATGTATTTACATATGTATTAATAGCAGCAACAAGAAAACCATTGCAGGTATTTTTAGCCAGCAAAATTTAGAAACAAAATTAAAAAAAAAAACCCCAGATTTTGTAAATTGCACTTGTTATATGGTTTATACATGTTATATAACGAAATAGCTCTGTTATCGTTCATGTTACCACCGGTTCTTTGGCTACCTACTAAGCAGAAGCCTTTCGGCGGCCGGAAAAAGGAAACTACGGTTCGAGACTCTTAAATTCTAGATAAATAGATACATACATGGATATGTCAAAACTTAATTCACTGCGACCTGAAAGGTCTTTCGTGTCACTAAAGAATATGTGCCCAAGAAATCTTCGGCATCTCTAATTAATCCTAAAAGGGCCTTGGTAGTCGAACTCCGATCGAACCGATAATGGTTTTGAGTAAATTAATATTTGTCTAGCCAGGGCTGAACAGTCACTAATAACTTCTTGGAAATTTTCTTCGTCCATAAGGCAGAGCCGGCATTCCAACTTTACGATAGCATTTGGATTTCAGCGTTGCATATGAAAACGTAGCTTGTGGCCCGTAAGGTACCCGGAGAGTAGACTGATGTCATTTCTGTTTAATACGAAGACATCCGGTCAATTGAAAGGGTAGCAAAAGCTTGGCACACCGTCTAACAGTTCTTACTGCGTTCAGAGTATACCAACTCATAACATTTCCGGTTTCAAGAAGGCAGTTAAGGATCCTTCTCGCGCCAGGTTGTCAGCGAATTCGTTGCCTTCGATTCCATAGCGGCTCGGCCCCCGTCAACGGCTTACTGTGTTCTTTGCCGGCAGGAATTTTAAACGTGTTCGACACGTGTCTTTAACAAATTTGGATTCCATCATCATGTTTGAGTGAGCCTGGATGGCTGCTTGGCTATTTAGAAAAAATAACTAGAAAGGCGATCTTCAAACCCTTTTCAGGGTTTAATTTGGCGTAGGTTAAAATTGTAATAATTTCAGCCATCTGCTCATGGGAATTTCTAGTTAAGTTCTGGGTTCTTAGACACCTGCACTTGCTCTGTCATCCATCCTTCGAACCGTATGTGGGCCAATGTAGGTAACTGGGATGTAGGACAGGCCCTCGGTTTATCCAATATTCGCGATCTGATATTTTCACATGGAACTATCTGTCAAAACTGATATTTTTTATTATGGCATCAGAAACTCTCCGAACCTTGTATCTTCCTAATAATAACTGCGTGAAGCTTCTTTTTATAGAAGCAGTCGAAATTGCAGCTCCCTCTTAGTTGCGA
>NW_016182458.1:0-5895 GCF_001687245.7 Rhagoletis zephyria | reverse complement strand
GCGGATGTAGCAAGCCGCAAAATCGGGGCTGGGGTGCCCACTGCCGGAAAATATTTTATTTACATTTTTTTTTTTCTTTTAATTGTTATTTATTCATTTATTTTTTTATGTTGTTACATTTTTAATTAAAATGAAATTTAATTATAATTAATATCTCATATTCTCGTCTGTTCCAAAATTTCAACAAGGTTGCAAAGCAAAACTTTACAAATTACATATCGATATTTTCTAATGCAATGTATACATACGGTATTCATGTAGTATTGGTGCTATTTTTTACATTCCATGCGTACCATTTTGGAAAACGTCTTAATACATCCAGCTAAATTTCAAACAACTGGCACTCGAGTAGGCGCATTTACCTTCAAATTCCGCACAGGTGAATCATTGAAAAAAATTTAGTACGTCATCAACCACGTACTTTTTTTTAGTTTTAACTGCAATCTGCAGTAAAACCAAACCCTTTTTTCCCTCCCAAACAAATTTCAGTAGAAATAAATTTTTTTTAGACGACCTAAATATTTTGTACTTCTGCAGATATAACTACATATAAATTCAATATGGGTTTGATAGTAAACAAACCATTTACCGTCATACTTACACTTTGACTTCAATAAAGAGCTTTACCAACGGAAGGTTAGCTACCAAATACCATCTATGCTAAAAATCTTAAGCAGTGTGCAAAAGATATAAACTGTACCTAACCTGAAGCCCGAATGATTCATCTGCGACATGCTGCGAGTTTTTATAGGCGACTAAACACTAACCACCAGAGAAGTAGAAGAAAATATATGCTGTCACAAGCTACCTACTAGTGAGCCACAATCTACCTAGTAGCAACCCCACCACCGCATAGCACAACGTAGCGTTTGTTTAGAAATGAAAGAAAAATTTGCTTGCAGAACTGGTTTTATGTATTGTATCCAGTGTTGCCAGGTCTTCCGCATGAGAAAAAGTCCCTCTTGGTCTGAAAATNATTTATTTTATCGCATAAATTTCTTCTAATGTCTTTATTTTTAATTATTCAACCAGAAGTGCTTGTTTGTTTACAAATTTTCTTCGCAAATCATATGGGAGTTTCAAATGTCGTAATATTTGTTTTATCGTACTTGAATATCGTATTGGTATTGTGACGTAGATGCGCAGATCGTAAAATTTTTTTGCTCGCCATCGGCGCAATCTTTGTTTTATGAATCTTGATTTTATACATACTTTCGTTTATACGTCCAAATGACGTTAAAAACGGCAACCTGGCAACGCTGATTGTATCCAAGTTTTCATTTAGTTAAGTATTGGTGCTGTAAATCCATAAATCCCGAATTTTCGGGACCACGATGATGTTTAGGTATAGAAAGAAGAAGCATGAGTGATTATACGATATTTTTGCAATTACTAAAGGCCTTTCACACACGTTCATTAAAAGATTGTTAATCCCTAGGTTTCTTAATTACAATTTATCCAACCGGAAAAATGAAAAATTTCTACGTAATATGTTATAAAGAAAGTTATTTGTAATACAATAAAGCAACACCTGCAAGCCTAAAATGGCTCAAAAATCGTAATAAAGAGCTCCATGCTTCGTTGTATCTGTAAATTATATTATGTATGTAGATACTCACTTTATCTTATTAATGATTAATTGAAATTTCCTTCTTGTCGTTCATTTTCGATACTAAATAAAATAATCCCGAATTTATACTTAATGCAAATTTTAGCAAAACTAATCTCTTTTCGTGTAGATATATTGTTGTGGATAAAATGGGGATGGTCCTAAAGTGAGCTAGAAAAGTTTTCATACTGATTAAATTATATTTCAGTGTTTGTAATTTCAGTTCTTGCACAGTTCTAGTTTTTGAAAATACAATACAATTTATTGAAAAGTGATGTGTTACTTAATAGAATTTCTGAATAATAAAAAGTTAGCTGTGCAAAAAAAGAGAAATTAGTTGTGCCATTATTGTGCATACATATTTTGCTGAAAAAAATTTACTTGATGCCTCATAAAAGCATGTTTTTTATGTAGGTCTTCCTGAGTATATCGACTAAAATTCCCTCAACTTGAGCATTAAGCATGTTTTCTGAAATTGATTGTAATAAAAATTGCGATAAAAATTTAAATTTAAACATTATTTCATTGAAGAAAAGTATCTGAATTGAGGTAGAAAGGTTTTCTCATAGAAATGTTGTAAAGTTACCCCAAAGTTTCGATTTTCTCAGTTTTAAGAAATATGCTTAATTAAATATTAAAAATGCTGTAACAATCCATTAAACCTGTAAACGAATTTAATATAAAATACTTTTTTCTGGAAATTTTACCGAGTTAGGTATAACTTTATTACTCCAAAACTATTTTTGATAGTTTTTTTTTTCTTGTATGACTATTGGTGGACATCTAGGATTAGTTAGTAATTAATGTATTTGTCGGTTTGGGCCGAGACCGGAAAAATTAGTAAATTACTTCTCTCTTCGCTAAGTTGTGCCAATTGTGCATCCCCATTGCGGAAAAAGTGTCGAATAAACAGCCTACATACATAGAAAAAAAGAAACTATTTTTTATACGATTACTCTTGCTGCTCACTGTATGTGTATGAATTTTTAGATTAAGATTGCTTACCTAATGCATTGTAGGTATTCACAAAGATGGAAAACCTGACACTTTGGCTTTTTAAAATCCAAGTTCTATGGAGGAATGTATGTATGCAACTTATGCTTTCCCTTCCGAGAAAAGCGTTTTTTTTAAATAAGAACGACTCTTTACTTGATCCGCATCTCGCGGACAATTGTCAGAAGTGAAACCTTTATTTCAAGTGTCCCTTATTTATAAGCTAACATTTGTTTTCTTAAGAACTAATTTCACAATAGGGGTATTCTCGAAGTCTTGCACGAAATGCAAAAATTCTAATTCAAATTTCGAAGAGAACGAGAGCACCCCATTACAAAGTGGTATCATGCATGGCTAGCAGGCAGCGAAATTATGTATCAAATACAATAACAATAGACAGCAAAAAAAATGAAGTGAGCGAGATGAGAGGAGTTCATTTATCTTGCTATGCTATTTTCCAAAATATATACATGGGTTTCGACGTTGCGTATTTTGCGGCGATAGGAAATGTATTTTGTTGTTGTGTGTTTGCAAGTTATGCAATCCATGCAATCCGTGCTACGTGCAATGGCTTTACAAGATTTGGGAATACCCCTAATGACGCTTTGGCGTTGCATCAGCCAGTGGATTGATGAAATGCCAATACGTAAGAAATGCGGTATTGTTTTCTTAATTTTTTATTATACAAAAGTTTACAGAAGGAACAGAAAAGACTTTATGCGTTCTGGGCTATTGGAATGCAGTTATGTTTATAGTGGCTACTATGCCGCTATGTGGTGTCTTTTCTTTGGTTTTTAATTAAGAATGCAAATATCTGTCAGCATTTTGGCCATTTGTTATTTTCTTTATGTTTTTAATTAAAAACTGAGTGTGGGAATATGCTGTCTGTATTTGAACTTTATTGTCTACAATTTGTATTTAAATCGTTATGTGTGGTTTGCTGTTAACTTGCAGGTGGCTTGTAAATTCAGATCAAAACGAATTTATGTATATAAGTTGATGTTGCTAGAACAGCTGATTTCCAAATTTCTTATGAGTGAGTGGGAAAGTGAGAGTGTTGTTCTTTCTTTTACTCTTCTTCCTTGAACGAAGAATAGCTGGAATTTTACATCTTCGTATCCTCTTCAAGAATACCCCTACTTGAGGTGCGCATGGCAGCAGCGACACGCAACCGATAACAATACTCAAGTACCTATGTATGTATTTATGTATAGCATACCCGTATAGATTTTTCTGTGCTCTGCTCAACACTACCCTGCAGGAAAAGCTTTCTACTAGTTTTG
Organism: Rhagoletis zephyria; assembly: GCF_001687245.7. Lineage (NCBI taxonomy): Eukaryota > Metazoa > Arthropoda > Insecta > Diptera > Tephritidae > Rhagoletis > Rhagoletis zephyria. The sequence continues at coordinate 2,010 of NW_016182458.1, read as the reverse complement.
AACTAGAATGCTACCAGTTTGTGTTTCAGCCCAACTAGTTCACGTTATATCCTTTTTCAATGTTGGCGACTGGTATTTTTTAGATGGTGATGTCCTACGAGAAGTCAATTGACTGACTATGCATCAGCATCGACTAGTAGAAATACTAGTCGCATCATTCCAGTTGATGGGATAGTCTGCCAATTCATCCCCCCGTAAAAGGCAAAATTTTTGAGATGAAACTAGATTTTCAAATTTCAAAAGCTGGTGGCGCTGGTCGCAAAAGTTGCTCGAAATTGCCGAACTAGTATGCCATCGCTTTAGCTAATAAATACTAGCTCATTAACTGGTACTTTTACTGACTGGTTTGGCTTTTCACTGCAGGGTACGGACACTCGTGCACTGTACAAACACACGTAGATGTATATGTACGTTCACATCGCTCATTTACTTTAATACTGTCATAACTCAAGAAACCAAAAACTGGAGAAAACTGCTTTAATGTTTTTAATTTATATCTACGTCATAGTAAAAATTAATACATATTTTTTTGTTGAAGTGAGCTAATGCTAATCGGTATAGCTATGTAATTTTTACACAGTATAGAAGAACCGGTAGCGGTCATATCTGCATACTTAACGTGATTGTGTATTATTTTGAATTATGTCACTATTGAAGTGAACGAATATACTTTTATCAGCACTTCCTCGACCATTCGCTGGTTTCGCAATAATTGCTGTGTTCGTATGGAATAGTAGCTATGTCGGGAAGCTGGCTTTAGTATAATGCGGCATTCCCTTTATTCTTTAAAGGACAAGGAATTTTTAGATGAGACTTAATAAGAATATTGACTTGCTAGTATCGAAACTATTTCTGCACGTTTATTTGCCAAAAGTTCTTCAACGACTCGGCGCCGGTGAGTCATTCGCAATCGTATGCAGCGAATGCCGCATTATACTAAAGCCAGCCTTTCGACATAAGCTACTATTCCATACGAAGACAGATTTTATTTATGTCCAGCTACAGGGTGGGCCAAATAAGACCTACCAATGGTAAACTTATTTTTTAATATTTTTTTTCTGCATGTTATGGTTAATCTCTTGGAAAATTATAATGGATACTTACAGCAAGGCCACCAACAACGACTACAATGCGGTATTCGTTTTACATAAAGTAATGTTTTGATGTCGGATGAAGCGCATTTCCATGCGAAACTGTAGATTTTGGAGCTCGGAAAATGCAAGGGCAACACACCAGCACCAGTTACACCCATCCAGATGCACTGTTCGGTGCGGTGTTAGGGCCGAAAAAAGTTATCGGCCCATATTTCTTCGAGAATGTGGATGAAACGCCTGAAACGATTTCTGGGGCTTCTTACAGAACAATGATTGAAAACGTTTTGCGGTCAACGGCAGAGCCGCATTCTAATTTGTGGTTCCGACAAGATTTAGCGACTGCGAACACTGCTAGGCAAACTATGGACCTATGAACTATGTATGGTAGTTCTTATTTGGCCCACCCTGTACTAAGAATAATTTTAAGGCAAGTAGGTTAAATATTTCACTAACCAAATGGTTTGTGCTTGCAGTTCTCAATGGGTTTATAGAATAACGTGATTATAATTTTGCTTGGTTACTTGGTTTAGTTATCGCTTCTCGGCCTTATGGCTAAGATCAAAGTGTAGTATCTGTTCTTATCAGCTTAACATCTGATAGATCCTCCATCGGAGGACAACAAATGTTAAACTGATTTTTGGAAATGGGCGGAGTGTTTTAGGGGCTTGCTCCACCTCTGCCGCGGGTTGGCCCGGTATTGCAGTACCGCCGGGATTTCGGCCCAAATATTGAATCAATAACAACTTCAAACAGTGTAAAATTAAAACCATGGCGTTACTTTGCATGGCGATGTCGTCGCAATTATGTCGCAGGAAAGTTTCAATATGAGAGCAATTCGTTATGTTGCAAGGTGGCGGATTTTGTGACAAAAGCTCGGAACACTTTGACGACAGCAAGCGACAAGCAGCATCTGTCA
>NW_016182457.1:0-5896 GCF_001687245.7 Rhagoletis zephyria | reverse complement strand
TACCTAATCCTTTGAAATATCCACTCGGTTCTGTAGAACCACCACAATATTTAATTTGATCTATTTTTTTTCATTTATGTAAGACATGAATTTGTAAACTAAGAAAGACTGATATCTATATATATAAAAATGAATATTTGTCTGTATGTCCTTTATAGGCGTCAAAAGTATCAAACCGATTTTAATGAAATTTTTACGGTAGGTGCATATAATCACTGGGAGTGTTATAGAACAAAACTAATGTGGATAGGTGGCGCTGCAGTCGAGATATTTCTAAAATCCGTATTTACATACCGATTTGATTAAAATTCGAAACATTTATTAACCACCTAAACATAAATATATTGTGTGAAAATAGACTTGATAGGTGGCGCTGGAGTCGAGATATTTCTAAAATCCGAATTTCCAGGCCGATTCGATTCAAATTCAAAACATTTGTCTGGGGGCACGTATATAAATACGTTGTATAAACTGAACTCAAAATAGATAAATCAACTACTAGTGTATAGCGACCTACATTTTTCACAGAGAGCCAGAAACTTCAACATTCCAAAAAATGTTAATAATTCCTGGAATGATGTTTAGTATGTAAAACAAATTTCGGAAGCAAGAAATATTCCTTAATTGCTTAATTTGGGCTCTTTTAAATTTTTTCCACAGAAAAATTTGTAGCCCTAATCACTTTTGCAAGAAAGTATACATTGTTTTCCAGCATAATGCATTTTCTTAAGGACGCAGGTACATAGCTGTAACACATACATATGTATTTGGGCTCTTTTAAATTTTTTGCGTAAGAAAGTAGGTAAACAGGGTTCTCCAGTATAATGCATTTTATTAAACACACAGGTACATAAGTAGTAGATCGTTAGAGCGTATCTATTCAATATTCAATATTGTGGCAATTTATTTGTGCAATAAAGTTTTGCTGATTGACATCTTATAAATTCAAACGCATTTTTCACGTCGTTCCCGTACAATTATGCCACCAAAGCGACAAGCAATTGGCCGATCTACACATCAAGCACGGAAGAAAAGAGCATTACGAGCCTCAGAATCAGACGAGCAACGAGCATTAAGGCTGAATCATCTGAACAACAAGAAGTGAGGTTAGAAACTGATCGACTACGTACTACTCAGGCCCGTTCGTCTGACACAACTGAACAACGGGAAAGAAGGCTGCAAAATGTTCGAATAAGCACCGCTCGATCAAGACGATCACTGCACGCTGATTTAAATCTTGGGGCATTCCATTATGACAGTAATAATAATTACAGTCTTCATCCAAGTGTCAACATTGGAAAAATGGATAAAATTTGCATGTATTGTAGCGCCCTCAAATTTAAGAACGAAACGCCAGGAATGTGCTGCGCCAGTGGAAAAGTTAAACTGCCAGAATTACCACTTATTAGCCACTATCAACGTTGCTATCAGGTGTTACACGTGAGTCAAAGCATTTCTTGGAAAACATCCGCAAATACAATTCATGTTTTCAAATGACATCGTTCGGTGCAACGAACATCGTGCGCGAAAATTACATGCCAACCTTCAGAGGCCAACGGCAAATTTAGCTTCGTGTCCGATCGCTTCTACCATTGCCGGACGCAGGTCACAAGTTTCTTCAAATTTATTTCATGGCCAACAGTGATGAACAAATTGAACAACAATGCCATTACAATGAGGGCACTAGACGAGAAATCGTGGCTGCGTTACAAGCCCTTTTTGATCAACACAATGAATTAGTTCAGTTGTTTAAAACCGCCATTCAACGAATGCCAGCCGATGACTACGCAGTTGTAATTCGAGCAGACAAAAGACCCGTTGCCCAACACGAAAGACAGTTCAATGCATAGGCGAAGAATTCAAATCGCACGACATAATTCTTCATCGTAGAAATGGTGACGTTCAGCGAGTATCCGAAACTCATCGCTCATACGACGGATTGCAGTATCCGATTCTGTTTTGGCGAGGAGAAGATGGATATCATTTCAACATTAAAATGAAAAATGCACAAACAGACGAGGAAACGAATATGAAAGTCAGTGCCATGAATTATTATTCGTATCAATTAATGATTCGTCAAGACGTTGAGAACCACATTCTGAAATGTCGACAATTATTCCATCAATACATCGTCGACATGTACGCGAAGATTGAAACCGAACGACCCCTATATATTCGATTGAATCAAACCGAGTTGCGTTCTGAAGAGTACATCCATTTGCGAGACACAATCGTTAATGATGGTAACGTGAATCCAAACGAATTGGGAAGAATAGTCATATTACCAAACACACAGATCTTCGGTGGTACATTCACGGGGAGTCCACGGCACATGCATGAATACGCACAAGATGCGATGACATACGTTCGCGTATATGACTGTCCAGATTTGTTCATCACATTCACATGCAATCCAACATGGGATGAAATTAAAGAACTTCTGTTAGCTGGACAATCATCTCCGGACCGCCATGATATTACCGCACGCGTATTTAAACAAAAATTAAAAGCTTTGATGGATTTTATTAACAAGCATCACGTTTTTCGAAAGACACGATGCTGGATGTATTCCATTGAATGGCAGAAAAAAGGATTGCCACATGCACATATTTTGGTTTGGTTAATCAACAAAATTACGTCAGATCAAATTGACCAAATCATCTCAGCAGAAATACCAGATAAGGACATTGACCTAGACTTATTCGACGTCGTTACCAAAAATATGATCCATGGTCCATGTGGCGCATTCAATAACAATTCTCCATGCATGTCTGATGGGACATGCACGAAACGATACCCAAGAAACTTGGTTTCTGATACCATCACTGGCAATTACGGATACCCACTATATTGTCGACGATCAGTTGAGGATGGCGGCAAATCCATCGTTCTGAAAGTACGAAACGTTGATGTTGAAGTCGATAATCGTTGGGTTGTGCCATATTCACCGTTGCTCTCAAAGACATTCAAAGCACACATTAATCNATAATTACAGTCTTCATCCAAGTGTCAACATTGGAAAAATGGATAAAATTTGCATGTATTGTAGCGCCCTCAAATTTAAGAACGAAACGCCAGGAATGTGCTGCGCCAGTGGAAAAGTTAAACTGCCAGAATTACCACTTATTAGCCACTATCAACGTTGCTATCAGGTGTTACACGTGAGTCAAAGCATTTCTTGGAAAACATCCGCAAATACAATTCATGTTTTCAAATGACATCGTTCGGTGCAACGAACATCGTGCGCGAAAATTACATGCCAACCTTCAGAGGCCAACGGCAAATTTAGCTTCGTGTCCGATCGCTTCTACCATTGCCGGACGCAGGTCACAAGTTTCTTCAAATTTATTTCATGGCCAACAGTGATGAACAAATTGAACAACAATGCCATTACAATGAGGGCACTAGACGAGAAATCGTGGCTGCGTTACAAGCCCTTTTTGATCAACACAATGAATTAGTTCAGTTGTTTAAAACCGCCATTCAACGAATGCCAGCCGATGACTACGCAGTTGTAATTCGAGCAGACAAAAGACCCGTTGCCCAACACGAAAGACAGTTCAATGCACAGGCGAAGAATTCAAATCGCACGACATAATTCTTCATCGTAGAAATGGTGACGTTCAGCGAGTATCCGAAACTCATCGCTCATACGACGGATTGCAGTATCCGATTCTGTTTTGGCGAGGAGAAGATGGATATCATTTCAACATTAAAATGAAAAATGCACAAACAGACGAGGAAACGAATATGAAAGTCAGTGCCATGAATTATTATTCGTATCAATTAATGATTCGTCAAGACGTTGAGAACCACATTCTGAAATGTCGACAATTATTCCATCAATACATCGTCGACATGTACGCGAAGATTGAAACCGAACGACCCCTATATATTCGATTGAATCAAACCGAGTTGCGTTCTGAAGAGTACATCCATTTGCGAGACACAATCGTTAATGATGGTAACGTGAATCCAAACGAATTGGGAAGAATAGTCATATTACCAAACACACAGATCTTCGGTGGTACATTCACGGGGAGTCCACGGCACATGCATGAATACGCACAAGATGCGATGACATACGTTCGCGTATATGACTGTCCAGATTTGTTCATCACATTCACATGCAATCCAACATGGGATGAAATTAAAGAACTTCTGTTAGCTGGACAATCATCTCCGGACCGCCATGATATTACCGCACGCGTATTTAAACAAAAATTAAAAGCTTTGATGGATTTTATTAACAAGCATCACGTTTTTCGAAAGACACGATGCTGGATGTATTCCATTGAATGGCAGAAAAAAGGATTGCCACATGCACATATTTTGGTTTGGTTAATCAACAAAATTACGTCAGATCAAATTGACCAAATCATCTCAGCAGAAATACCAGATAAGGACATTGACCTAGACTTATTCGACGTCGTTACCAAAAATATGATCCATGGTCCATGTGGCGCATTCAATAACAATTCTCCATGCATGTCTGATGGGACATGCACGAAACGATACCCAAGAAACTTGGTTTCTGATACCATCACTGGCAATTACGGATACCCACTATATTGTCGACGATCAGTTGAGGATGGCGGCAAATCCATCGTTCTGAAAGTACGAAACGTTGATGTTGAAGTCGATAATCGTTGGGTTGTGCCATATTCACCGTTGCTCTCAAAGACATTCAAAGCACACATTAATCTTGAGTATTGCAATTCAGTGAAGTCGATCAAATACATTTGCAAATATGTCATCAAAGTAAGCGACATGGCAGTCTTCGGAGTAGGGAATATGGCCGCACAGCTCGATGAAATCAACCAATACCAACTTGGACGCTACATTAGCAGCAATGAAGCAGTATGGCGCATCTTATCATTTTCAATCCATGAACGACATCCAACAGTAGTACACTTGGTGGTGCATCTCGAGAATGGACAGCGCGTGTACTTCACAGCAGACAACTTTACCACCGGCAACAACTTTAACTGCATTTTACTCACTGTGCAAGGATGATATTTTTGCAATGGCTCTACTTTATTCTGAGGTACCGAAATTCTACACATGGAATGCATCGGCTAAAAAGTTTCAACGTCGCAAACAAGGTAAAGCAGTTGAAGGACATCCCAATTTGTATTCCTATGACACATTGGGTCGTCTGTACACTGTTTACCCGAACAATACAGAGTGCTTCTATGTGCGATTGCTGTTAATCAATGTACGTGGACCGACATCCTTCCAAGATTTAAGAGCAGTCAACGGTCAGCTGTGCGCCACTTATCGCCAAGCTTGCCAGGAGCTAAATTTTCTTGAGAATGATGCACATTGGGACACTGCGCTCGCAGATGCATCGAATACTGCGCGACCACAGCAAATGCGCTTCCCATCTAATCCAAAAGAACTTTGGGAAAAATACAAGGACTACATGAGTGAAGATATTCTACATCGTTTGCGCGCTGCGAATCAAAATCTGGACATTGAATTCACACCAAACGTGTATAATGAGGCATTGATTTTGATTGAAGACATATGTTTGGCAATCGGTAACAAAGCAACGAGAAACACACTTTGATTCTGACGAACTGGAAACATTTGTTCAGACAAATCTTCCGCAGTTGGTTCCAGAACAACGCATTGCATATGACAGAATTATGCGTGCAATCACAGAACAAAGCGGTGGACTCTTTTTCATAAATGCGCCTGGTGGTACAGGCAAGACTTTTCTTCTTTCACTCATTTTGGCAGCCATACGATCACAAAATAATATTGCACTGGCCATTACATCATCTGGAATTGCGGCAACTCTTTTGGATGGTGGTCGAACAGCGCATTCAGCATTGAAACTCGGTTGAATTTGCAAAACACTGAGGCACCAACATGCAACATCAGTAAAAAC
>NW_016182456.1:0-5896 GCF_001687245.7 Rhagoletis zephyria | reverse complement strand
CGGCAGTGAGCTCCGTTTGCCTAGTGATCTGAAGTTTGGAGTAACTGGCAAATCGAGGAGGATTGGGAAAGATTCGTCCAACATCCTGGAAGAGGAGCTGATAGAGATACATGCTCTTGTGAGACAGCGAACTCAAATTATGAGTGACAAGATGAAGGCCAGGTATGACAAGGCAATGAACTCCGAGGGTTTCCAAGAGGGGGACTTAGTGTTGCTGTACAATCCACAACGGAAGAAAGGTTTGTCCCCAAAACTACAATGCAACTGGGAAGGTCCGTATAAGGTCGCCAAACGGCTGAATGACGTAGTGTATTGAATCCAGACTGTTGGGAGATCAAGAAACAAGATGAAGGTGATCCACTTGGAAAGGTTTGCATCGTTTGGCACAGCAAGTGTGTCTGATCGGGACGATCAGACTTAGGTGGAGTGCAGTGTGACGACTACTGCGGCAATACAAAGCGAACAACGAGAAATAGGCAGAATTTTCGAGGAAGGACGTATAATGTTCCACAAAGAGAAACGTCAAGTTGGATGAACACTGCGAACAGCGAGAGAAAGAGAATGAGCGATGAACTTCAGAACGTTCGAGAGTTGCCATGAGTGCGAGCGCAAGTATATAAAAGCGCAGTTAGTCAACGACGTAGCGTAAACGTAAGGTGACGTTCGTAGCAGCATATCAAATTTACTGTTGATAGAGAGAGAGAGAGAGTTTTCGTTAACACGCGAATCCCATAAGGGAGATCGTGTCTACGTCGACCTACGTCTACGCTATGTCGTTGACTGTTTGAGCTTTAGAGCCACGACACAGCGGAGTTGAGTTAGTTATAGGCCGGTCAGAATGGGTACTTGTACGTCAATAACAGAAAAGTATGCGAAGGAAATGGCGTACGTAACGTAGAGATACGCTACAATGAGGGTGTTGCGTCTGCAAACAAAAATCAGCTGTTCCTTATGGAGGTTTACACAAGTCAATTTTTCAGTAACAATATCAAAAAATAACACTTTTTTACTAATATATTCACACCTCTCTTCATGTCTTCGTCACTATCTTTGACTTTTCGAAGACAGTTTATTGTCTGGACGTCTACTCTACTGAAACAATGTGACAATTAAAACATATTCTCAATTGTCTTGCCTTGTGTAAACGCAGGGTTATACAACTGTCAGCAGTGACGGACTTACGTGCGTCAAAAGTTGAGTGTTGGCCAACGCTAGTTGGGTCCGTCGACGCAAAGTCTACCAATCTGACGCTCTCTATGCAAACACACACAGTCTACTCAACTGTCAGTTTCATCCTTGAGCGGAACGTACGCAAAGTACCCATTCTGACGGGGCCATTACAAGTCACGTATTGGATCGTAAATGTCTTCTTCTTCCTGCCCAGAACAGCCCGGACTTTTTCTCCGGGTAAAAACGGATAAAGCGTCAAATTGCATATCAGCTGTTTCGTGTTTACATGTTGCCTGTTTCTAGTGATGTGCTGAGTCAATACTTTTAAGTATTGATCGATATTCGATACCGATTTAATAAGTATCCAATACTCTCGATACTCGGTACCGAAACATTTAGGCTGCGTTTCTTTATACATTCCGGATAATCCCATTTCACAGCCGGAATAAACAGAATACGTTTGAAATATACCTTAGGTTTCGAATAAAAGCGCACATAGGCCAAAAATATGGAAAAAACGGTTCAGGGGAGACTCGCCTATAAAAACCCGAATGTAGGAGCCAATAGAACTTTTAGTACGGATTCAAATGAAAGATGTATATATGTCTGTTCGAGGCCATAATGCAGAGACACTCTTAAACTATGTTCACATATCAATATTATCTCAATCAAAGCTCGTTTTTTAATCACCCCGTTTACACAGGCAAATCTCAGATTATTAGCCATCAAATTTGTTGTGCTTGTTATCCTCACATCTCAAGGAAAATTTATGTTTCTTCTCTGTGCCACCGTGATCACGTTTTTCTTCTATAATAAGCAATATAAATATATTTTAACTTAACATTTTATTAAAAATACCTTTATGTACAAACCTCTTTTACTTGCTAGCGTACATTTTTGTTTACTTTTACATTTGGCATTTCTCCTCTCTTTCGCAAAAACAATCGATAAAACTAGGATGGACACCGAAAAGTTATCGGTTAAATCTGAGATTATTTTATAATTACAGATTAACAAGGGACGAATTTTATATGGCTAATCTCTTGTTATAATTACAGATTAGGGTGTTAAGCTCGAAAATGAGGATAATCGACTTATATGTGAACCTAGTATTACTTGTTTGAAGCATTTTTGTTCCAGCTGTCGCTAACTGGTTACAGAATCTCCCCCCTGAAAGGTTTCTTCATCCGTAAAAGCATTTTTCTTGAACCTTGAATCCACTAATATTAAAACTGATAAAATAATATTTCTCTGTTGCGATAAGTTCAAGTGTTTTAGCCGATATCATATAAATTAGTAATTAAAGTTATTTCTAAACTTGAAATGCATATAATGGCGAAAGTTTAATCTAAAGGATCGGTATCGGGTACCGAAAAGGAAGTATTGGGTACTGAAAGCTTTTTAAGTATTGGGTACCGAAAATTCAGCACATCACTAGCTGTTTCACAAATTCTGGGCACGAAATGTGGATTTTTGCGTTCCCGTACTTCTGGATTATGTTCCATTTTTGAGAGCAAACTTTTCGCTTATTCTCTTATTACCGGATCCGGTCCGGATTGTTAGGGAAATAACCTATTGTTTCCAGGGTACCGTGCTTTATTGACTGTAGCATACTAGGACAATTTAGAGATCTCAATTAAGCCAATTTAATTACATATATACAAGTACATAGATAAGTTGCACACAGGTAAAATTAAACGAGAACCTTTCAAAAATCTTGCAAATCTACTATTTCACAATTGAATTAAACCATTCAATTTGTAGTTGCCACCTATCACATATCAGAGTTTTGTTTTGTTAAAATTATTTTACTGCCGTACAAGAAAAGTACTTTTTTCCTGACCTCTTGACGAACACACGTGTAGTACTATAATAAACACCAATGCACAGAAAACCATTTTTAAAAATTACTTTAGGAAATACAATATGTAGAAAGGGACGCATAGTCACATGTACACAAAAGAACTGTTCAGGTTTTTCATATAACCAAAGAACGTAAATCTATATATATAACACATAAATCTATGGGTGGGATTTAGATTGCTAACCCCGGAGTTCAGCATTAAGGAAAATATGGGAGGTAGATGGGGGTCTAATAGTTCCCTGTATGAAGTTTCAAAGCGCGCAACTTTATAGTTTTTAAGTAATTTGTTATTAAAGTTTGTAATTTTCACAAACTTGTATTGGACTATTTCACAATATATAATGCACTTTCCACCAGGGTTCGTATTTGCACACACATGCGCAGCACATCCTAACATTTTACGCTCACACACGTGTGCTGTGCATATAAAAAATTAAAAACTTGCTCACATCACATGTGTGTGCTGTTTGGTAAAAAGCACGGGCACATGTGTGTACTTTATTTTTATTAATATAAAGCACACGCACATGTGTGTGCCTTGCGTAGAGAAACTTATACACTTCGATTTCTATCTCAAATCTTAAAATAATTTTTTAATATGTTTTCTGTCATATAAAAAACAAACAACACCTCACTTGTTATTGAATTGTCTTTCAAAAAATAACGTTTAATAAACAAATTCTTTTAAAAATATATTATGTGCATGTGCATGGGCTGAAATTTGTACAAAAATCGGCTCACACACATGTGCATGTGCTTAATAACAAACAGCACACACTTTTCTGTGAGCAGAGTTTGTTTTCTACTTATGCACACACATGTGTATGAGCAGTGAGTACAAGTTGAATGTGTTTCTGGCGTGTGTGTGAGCAGAGCATGTGTGTGCAAATACGAACCCTGCTTTCCACTAAATTTACACGTTATTTACACTCAATATATGCGCAGCTAGAGTGTGCACGTGCAAACAAATAAATACTTTTAGTATATTACAGCTTTTTTATAAAAAATTGATTGTTGTTTAACTTTATGAGAGTACATGCAGAATATGTGCAAATGGCAGCAGGACTGTGTTGCCATATCTAAAAAACCAAGAGTGGAAAGCAAGACCAAAAGAAAATACGATTAAAAGGAAAATACGATAAGGTTCTTTTGTTCAGATGAAAATAAATAGTAGGGGGATTGGGGTCATATTCCCCTCTTCCGGCAACACAGAAAGGAGAATTCTACGTAGTGAGGGTTATAATCCCTAAGTGCGGCCGAAGGCCGCCTACGCAGAAAGGTGTTCTATGCAAAAGGTGTTCGGCCCCTTTTCTTTGGTAATTAAATATACATATAAGCCTTAAAAATGTGTTTCAGTATTTTATGGGGGAATATTACCCGAATCCCCCTGATATTTATTTTTATCTGAACAAAAGAACCTTGTCGTATTTTACTTTTAATCGTAGATTTACGTTTTTTGTTTTAGATAAAAAAAAAATCATGTACTGGCAACGCATGCTTATTGAATCACGCTGGCAACGTTCGTTGTGATGAAATGTCATTCTATATATTTAACTACATCTAAGTTTTCGTATACTTTTCCTACTTCCTTTTCCGTGTTAGCTGTGAAAGAAGAAACATGCCGGTGGGTGTCAAATTCTACGAAAATTTACAAATTTATGGCAAAAAACTGCAAAGTGGGTTAAAATTTTACCTTTGGATGAAGGCTGGGAGTTTTCTGTTTTCGAAAATATGTTCCCCAAGTTCAAATTGCCAGCCGAATGTGTGGTTAAATGCTTGTAAAAGATTGACGTCGCTCGACTGTCGTGAAATAAATTAGTGCATGAGTTTGTGTGTTCCCGATGCATGGCCACCGTGCCATGTAATTAAAACCAAACAAGAATTTTAAATTAGGAATTAAGTAATATGTTTACACTTCCCAAGTGCACAGGCACTGTGTAATGTAAAAGTGAAATCTGTGTGATAAACATAACCTAAATACAGGCTGCAATTTTCTGCCACACAAACTATGTGAAATTCATATCTGTACAGATATCGATTGTGTTTAATACTTTTTGTTTGTATGCAATTGCAGCTAGCAAAAGATTTATTGCACCCTTTGCCCGCTGAAGAGAAGCGTAAGCACAAGCTGAAGCGCTTGGTGCAACATCCCAACTCGTACTTTATGGACGTCAAGTGTCCCGGCTGCTACAGGATTACCACAGTTTTCAGTCATGCACAAGGCGTTGTCGTTTGCGCGGGATGTGCAACGATCCTGTGTCAACCCACGGGTGGACGTGCTAAACTGACTGAGGGTAAGTTTGGGAAAATATAAAGCATTTTTGTATAGCAAATTAATGCTTTTCTTAAATTTGTTACAGGTTGTTCTTTCAGAAGGAAGCCCCAGTAAGTTAATAGATGTCAGCGCGATTATTATTTTTTTAATAAACAAAAGAATAAAACGTTTCACCCAAACAAGAGCATTCAACTGTTTTCTTTAGACGTATTAAAAGTGCTCCAGCTGCGTTGGAATAGTAATGCTACAAGAAGTGCTGTGCAAACTTTAACTACTTTAACCGAAAAAGTGCATTCATTGTATAAATGAAATAAGGCAGAATGAACTGTGTTTATAATTAAATGCATGTGTCTTGTCCGTATAAACTGAATTTTTGAATTACTGCTCGTAAATCCAAATGTGGGTGTTAGGCATTGAGAGGAGGATTAAAGAAATGAAGTGCGGAGTGAAATAAAGCACGTGGATGATTAACGAAGTAAAATGGCTGTGGGTAATTTGTGACCCATTCGTGATGGTGAATTTACGAAAATAAGAGACTTCTTTATTGGCGCTACAACTGCCGAATCGATTTTGGCCGAGTCCAAAAC
>NW_016182455.1:0-5897 GCF_001687245.7 Rhagoletis zephyria | reverse complement strand
AACCCGTCACAACAAAGAGCGAGAAGGGGGAAGTAGAGCGTAAAATCGAAAAAATTGCATACTGATTAAAAGACATATAAATCAAATCAAACCCATCCAACCCGTCACAACAAAGACNGCAAAGCCTTTCGAGGCAGTTAAAATTTCCGGGGAGGACACGCTTAACGATTCGGCCGTGGCACGAATGCGCCAGACCCAGGAAAAACAAATTGCTCAGTATCGCGGAAGAAGGGAAACAAGGTTTCAGGCTGGTGTCGGGGTAATGATCGAAGACCGTTGCGATCCTAACCATGTGCAGTGGTGTAGTGCTCGTATTGAGAAAGTTTTGGGCCCACGTATGTATTTATGTCGTATGGAAAAAAATTGCAGACTGATTAAAAGACATATAAATCAAATTAAACCCATCCAACCCGTCACAACAAAGAGCGAGAAGGGGGAAGTAGAGCGTAAAATCGACAATGAGAATAGAGAACCACCACCGATACCACCGCCACCGACCCTAAATTCGTCATTAAAATCTGATCCCAATGTTGGTTCACCAAATAGCACTCGTGCCTACGTAGCTGAAAATAGCACGCTAGAAAATCACCCGTCGGCCGACAATGACTCGTTCTCCACATGAACATTTACTGTAAAAGGATTAGTTACATTATTATTTTCTTGAGCATTAGAATTTAAGCTAAATATTGAAAAATTATCGAACTTGGCTTCCTCCTGTTTGACCGAATTGATGGAATGACAGCACTCCCAATGTAGTTGGCTCTTTTTGCGAGATGCCCCTTAGTTCCGCACTTATGGCACGTGTACTCCGCATATTTGCAGTCTTTCGATTGTTGGCTTTTCGCTCCGCAGTGGTCCNCACGGCAGATTTTTGCGAGATGCCCCTTAGTTCCGCACTTATGGCACGTGTACTCCGCATATTTGCAGTCTTTCGATTGATGGCTTTTCGCTCCGCAGTGGTGGCACTTATCTGTCTTTGCTTCTTTTGTACCCTGAACGGCTTTGCTAACCTTATTTTTGTACGTTTTCTTTTTCAAGAAATTAACCTCTTCTGCTTTTGCTCCTTCGTATTTTTGAGTTAAGTCCACCGCAGCATTAGGTGAAGTTAATTTTTCTCCCTCTTTATTTAATACCAAGTTGTCCAGTCACACAGTGTTATAATCTCCACGAAATCCTTGACGGTGGTACCGGGAGGGGAACGGTACATGACGGTAGGAAGTTTAGTTTGGGGGTTAAAGTCTCACACTGACGGGTTAGGCTTTCGATGCTTCCTCCTCGTAAAATAAATATGCTCAGTAAAAAGTTAACAATTTAAATCGATGAATAGTTTTATACAGTTACAACAGTTAGTTACAAAATATTTACCTCTATTGGTTACAATAATTTTAAGCTATAATAAAAAATTTTTTAGTAAGTAAGTTATTGGTTTTGAATTTTTTGGGTATGGATCCCCCCCCTAAATTTCGTTCTGGCTACGCCCATACACACAGAAGTTCTAAGCTTAGGCGATACACAAGTGGGGGTGTAAATGCGTTGACCAACTTTAATATCGCGTTGTAAATGTACTGGCATATTATAAAATTTTTTGGCAGTGTCCATTGATGTTTGCTTTAATTTACCTAATATCGCGGCATTAGCTCGCACACTCCTGAGTAATGTACTTGTAGCTCGTCATTGTTATAATTTTTTATGTTCTCACTATCAATTCACATTTTCTCATTATGAATTTACGTTTTCTCATTATCAATTTATATATTCTCATTATGAATTGATATTTCCCATTATCAATTTGTATTCCCTCTTTATGATTTTATATTTCTCATTATCAACTTATATATTCTCAATATAAATTTACATTTCTCATTATGAAGTTGAATTTTCTCAATTTGAACCTGACCAATTTGTGATTTCTCAATATGAATTTAATTTTTCTTATTATAAACTTGAATAGATGTAGATCTCGTGCAATAAGCGTTTTCATAAAGCTCTAAAAATTACAACTACAACATTTGAGCATAGTCTCCATATCGAAACGTAAGACGTATTCTACGTCAAAAATAGGCAATAATATTTCTCACAAAAAGGATTAAAATTAAGGGGTAGGTTCTTGAAATTCCATAAAAAAGCTCTATGGGCACCCTAATGTATATAGTATAGTTATATAAATGCTTTTGTGTCTACTTACGCAAAATTGAACACTTACATATAGCACATACCCTGAGGGGGAAAATCTCTANACCCTGTGGGGAAAATCTCTAGTTCTGAACTGGTGCGCTTCTAGTACATTTAGACCCAGTACTGGTTCGCGATAAATCTCTTTTGCATGCAAGCAACTGGCGAATTAAACATGGCGATGTCCTAGGAAGTGTCAATTGCCCCCCGCTGCATCCCGTTTTCGTTAGTTCCGAACTACCCCTATATTCTATAGTTCCGAACTAGTTCTAAAATCGACAGACGATAGCAAAAAGTATCATGATGTTTCAATCTTTTTGGTTCTTCCGCGTATGCGATTTTAAGTTAAGTTTGAAAGAAATGTGTTTTCAATTTTAAACTAAATTTGTTTGAATGATTGTAAGAAATGTACGTTTACATACCTTTAGCTGTAGCTGAGTTTGCAGAGGTGCTCGCTGTTATTTCTTAGATTCCAGACGGTCCCAAGATGTTGAAATGTCAACACAAATTTTGGTTTTGTATTACCAAGCTATGAAAAACCATCTGCAAGGTGCAGAATAGAAACGTATTTGAACGAAAAAGCCGCCGAACACCCGCATCCCTTTTTCTTTAGTTCCGAACCAGTTCTAATTTCGTCACTTTAGATATAGATTTCTAGTGAAAAAAACTGAAAAAATTCGTTTTTTAAAAGTACCACTTTTCGCAGATTTTGAACTGGTGGGGATCTAGTTCCTATCGGACTAGTTCCTTTTTGGCTATAAATACCTAGTACGGAACTAGAAATTTGATTCAATAGTCCGCGGTTTCCCTGCAGGGTATGTATACATATATGAACCAATTTACATATATGCATACTCAATTTAACCCCTACCAAGGCATAGTCGTTATCTAACTTCGACCATATGGTATATTCTATGTATGTATGTAAAAAAATGTATATACATACCTATTTATTTATGTACACAAATATGTATGTAAATGTACATACATACCCAGTGGGAAAAGGCAATGGCTGGGAATGCTTAAAGTAATGGATAGCCGCTATAACCTACGCACGAAAAGATGCAAGAATTTGCCCACAGCGATGGCACACGAAAGTGATGTGTCGCATGTCGCTTTACGAATCTTTAAATAGAATTAAAAATAAAAAATTAATGTCCGTGTCACATATTTTGATCCCGGGACCAATAACACGGAAGTCGAAAAAGTATCCATTCGGTTACAGCAGCTGTTGAGGCAACGAGAAAAAAACACACTTGAGTTATGTAGTTCTCAAACTTTTTGTTTGGTTTGTGGCTTCAAAACTACACATCATCCGCTCGCTTACATTGCGATGCAGCTTTCCGTTCAACCGTAGTTGTAAATCTTTTCTTGGTAGAAAAAACGGTAATGATTTCCCATTTTCCCACTGGGAAGTACTAAAACGACACATACTTATGTCGAACGTGCCGGCAGAAAATATCCAAAGCNCGCCTTTAGACTATTTTTTGTGGGGCTACGTCAAGTCTAAAGTCTACAGAAATAAGCCAGCAACTATTCCAGCTTTGGAAGACAACATTTCCGAAGAAATTCGGGCTATTCCGGCCGAAATGCTCGAAAAAGTTGCCCAAAATTGGACTTTCCGAATGGACCACCTAAGACGCATTTTATGCGTTTTTTTTAAAAAAAAAGTTATCAAGCTCTTAAAAGTATGTATAATTAATTTTTGGGCACGTTGACTTTGCACACACATTACTTAATAGTTGGGATTTTGGTTACAGGTCAGAATCAAGGTGGAATTTTATTAAAAAATTACTTAAAATGGAATGTATACGCTGCTGTTAAAAATTTTTTAACCCTCTACTCCATGAATTATGAAGGCGATCAATAAAAAAGTTTCAACTGTGAAAAATATGTTATTTATGTACGTATTAATAAACCTATATCGAAAGCAAAAACGAGTCCAAGTCATTTATTTTAAACTTTGTTTTGCAAAGAAATGTTTGGAAAATTGTACAAGAACAACTTGCGCTTTTCACTAGTTTTTCTTTTCACAAAAGTGAGGTTATATTAAAATGTCAATTAACCAAAGGAAAACCAATTATGTAATAACTTCTGCATTTAATTATAATAATAGATTGGCGCTTACACATATGTTAGTGTTTGGCCGAGCTTCTCCTCCGATTAGTGGCGTGCGCCTTGATGTTGTCACACAAAGCGGAGGGACCTACAGTTTTACGCTGACTCCGAACGGCGATTGTATTTTTATGGGAAGCTGTTTTTCATGGCAGAAATACACTCGAAGGTTTGCCATTGCCTGCCGAGGGACGACCGCTGTTAAGAAAAAACCTTTTTCTATATTTTTTTGCGATGTTGCTTTGACCAGGGCTTGAACCCAGGCGTTACGGAGTGGAAGCGCGCACTGCTTACCACTTAAACTACTCGTTAGGTGGGAAAGAATTGCCAAAGTTGTGACACCACTTATGGGTTTGTATGAGGTAGAGGTTAAAGCTGTCAACTGAGAAATCGACTAGCCATAGCATATATATTTTACGGTGGAATATCCATTTACACTGTTCGATTTTGCTGGAACGACCAAAATTGACCCGTGTAAAAACACCGATGTATTAAAACCTTCAGAAAATTTCGGTTTGCTGTTGTGGAAATGTGATCAAGCATTTATTGCTTTTGGTTTTCGGGAGTTAAACTATGTTCACATATCAATATTATCTCAATCAAAGCTCGATTTTTAATTACCCCGTTTACACAGTCAAATCTCAGAATATTAGCCGTCAAATTTGTTGTGCTTGTTATTCTCACATCTCAAGGAAAAGTTATGTTTCTTCTCTGTGCCACCGTGATCACGTTTTTCTGCTATAATAAGCAATATAAATATATTTTAACTTAACATTTTATTAAAAATACTTTTACAAACCTCTTTTACTTGCTAGCGTACATTTTTGTTTACTTTTACATTTGGCGTTTCTCCTCCCTTCCGCAAAAACAATCGATAAAACTAGAATGGACACCGAAAAGTTATCGGTTAACTCTGAGATTATTTTATAATTACAGATTAACAAGGGAAGAATTTTATATGGCTAATCTCTTGCTATAATTACAGATTAGGGTGTTAAGCTCGAAAATGAGGATGATCTACTTATATGTGAACCTAGTATTAGGCGTTTTTTTTGGAATCGAATTTTTTATTGCAATCTCTGCGTAATACATTCAGAAAATTATTTGTCTCAACATACATATAAAAATATAAAGTCATTTTCTCATTGGCGCTTATGGAATGCACCCATTGGTACAATTATTTTCGGTGCGGGATCAGCTCGCATAATCAGCTAAGAAGATCTTTTGTTTGGGACTTACGGTTTATAAGCCACTTTAAGTTTCTTATCTTAAGGCCGAGTGCTTTACGCTTAGTAAAGGTGTGAGCTTTCCAACTTAATCTTCGTTTAAGGTGCATTCCCAGATATTTAGTTTCATTGCTTTGTGGTATGTTAACATCGATCAGTTGGATGGATGGGCAGGTGCCTCTGTTGAGTGTGAACGTTACGTGGACAGATTTAGTGCTAAGTATTAGGTCTTATCCGTAATTTTTTGAGGCAATCATCGATTGTATTATGAGCATTTTGAAGTTTATGTGAAGCCGTATTAGGGGAAATGTCTTCCGCTAAAATAGCTGTGTCATCAGAAAAAGTGCCAATAATGTCTCCATCAGCAATTGGCAAATCGTACGT
>NW_016182453.1:0-5898 GCF_001687245.7 Rhagoletis zephyria | reverse complement strand
ATCGATAACAAAATCGATAGTAACATTCAACAAAATATGGATAACGAAAAAAAATTTCGATAGCAAAATCGATGACAATATTAGTAGCAAAACCGATTAAACAATCGATAAAAATATCGATAATAAAATCTATAACCAAAATCCATTAGAAATTCGATAAAATATCATAAAAATATCGAAAACAATATCGACAACAAAATCGATAAATAATCGATAGCAAAATTGATGAATAATCGATAAGAAAATCGATAACAAAATCGACGACTAATCGATAACAAAACCGACAACAAAAATGGATTAGAAAATCCGTAAAAACATCGACAAAAAAATCGATAAATAATCCATAACAATATCGATAATAAAACCGATAAAAATATCGATCATTATATCGATAAGTCCCAAGAATCCCGAAAGTCTCTAAAATCCCAAAATAGTTCCTAGATTGAGTCTCTGTGTCTCTATCTATGTATGTATATAATTTTCTCTATAAATACCTTTATTTTAATCTTTCTTCCTCTATCTTCATCTTTACTTTTATCGGTATCCTTATCTTCATCCTCATCTTTTTCTTTATATTTATCTTTGTTTTTACTTTTACGTTTCTCATTTTCTTTATATACATATTCCCCTTCACCTTCGCCCTTATATAAGTAAAGTGTGTAAATTTACCTTGGTCTTCATTTATGCCTTTATCTTTACGCATCTTTGTTTTTGTTTTTATATTTACCTTTGCTTTTATGCTTTTCTTTATCTATGCACGTACTCAACTTTACTTTCATTCTTGTATTGGTCTTTTTCTAAGTGTTATTCTTTAACTTTTCATTAGCAAGTTTTTGTTAAATTAATAACACACATTAAAGAAGCACTTGTTTCCATGGCAGAATTTCCGTTGCACGATTTCCGTGTGCAATTTCCGTTGAATTTGCCAATTTACTGCCAACCAACCAACCGCCGCTAAAAAAGTTTAACTTCAAAAACTTTGCCTATCATTTAGTTGTTGTGCTTATAAGACATGCAACGTGGGACCCACTGAGTGGCAATACACACTTCCAAGCACATTGATTAATAAAATTCATTAACTACCGAAACGTTATCAAAAGATATTGATTGAGTAAATTATCGAAAAATATATCGATTACGATATTGATAATCAAATTTAGAATCGACTATAAGTAAAATAATTTTGCTAAAATATTGATCAAAATATCGTTAAAAAATATGGCGGAATATATCGATAACAAAATCGATACTCATAACTGCAGTGTTGATGTTTTCGAGTTTTTTCCTGTAAATAAACCTATTTAAAGTACATTAAATATGTAACAACTGTTACTTTAGCACCCTCCCAAATTAAAACCTTTCTAAATTAATACATTAACATATAAAACCGGAAAGTTTATAATATTTCATTGAAAACGCAACAACACTTTTCTAAAAGCATATATTTAACGATAAAAACGGCAGTTAATAATAATAATCGCTAATAAGTCGATAAAAATAAATAAATTTGTTGATAATTAATCGACAGACATAAATGCAAAAACGACAAAACTATTCATAAAAAATTCTTAAATAAAGCAAAATGTATATTCTTACACACTATGTAAAGCAAAGACGAGATTTTTTGAAAACTACTGAACGGATTTGGACGAGAGTTTTTTAATCAAATCTGTATCGATAGGTTTAAATATTATCTTCAGTACTTAGAATTTCTATAGGCTTGCCACCGCAGCGTTCATTGAATTATAAAAAAATTAGGTGTCAAACGAAAGGATTTGGGCTTTGGATGTTTAGTAATGCACTAGGTTTGAGTAGGGTTGCCACCTATTTAAAAATTATAAGACCTTCACCATTCGTTGGAACCAAAAAATAAGGTACCAAGTGAAAGGCTATGGTCTCCGGATGTCCAATAAGCTTTTATTTTGTTTTTTTTTTTGGAGTGGGATTGCCACCTATTTAAAAACTATTCCCTTACATATAATACGTAAAGACATTTTTTATTAGTGATATCAAATTTGCGCAGGTCATTCGATAAAAAAAATTACATGTCAAATAAAAGTGCTTGGCCTTCAGATGTGCAATAAGGTTTTAAATTTCCGAAGAGGGTTGCCAAATGTGCGAAAAACTATAAGATGTTGGCTGTTCGTTGGATTACAAAAAATCAGGTGTTAAATAAAAGAGCTTGGCCTACAGATATGTTAAGATGTGTTGCTGCGTAGGGTTGCCACCCGTTTAAAAATTATAAGATCCGCATCGTATATTCGATTAAAAAACGAGGTCTCCATTTGTGCCCTGTGTACTTAAATCACTCAACCTTCACAGCTAAGTTACTCTCCATAAAATATTTCTTCCATTGCCCACTGTACGCATTTAAGTTGTGGTAAGTGAATTTTTATTTTTTGATATTATTCTCCGCTTGCAACTTCATGTTGTACAGCTGGTTCCAACACATTTCACGTTTTGACATTTTGCCAAATATAATTCGGAATTTTTCTGTTCACCTGCATAATTTTCCCCTTTCCGTTAACGGGTTTAACAGCCATCAAGTTAGCTAGTCAGCTAGCCATCTAGTCTGCTATAGCGGGGCTTACCACAGAATGGTATATAATTTGATCTACCATGGAAATTTGCTTGCTCTAAGACCGACCAATATGTGTCAGCTGATAGCTCCTAGTCCAAATAAAATTGTAAATTGTCGCTACAACAGCAAAAGCTATAAACAATTTAGTTGCTAAGTATTGTGAGCAGCTGATTATGTCATTCAACGTTTGTTGTACATACTGCTAGAGCGACAACTGCACAATTGTATGTATGTACCTATGTTTGTATTGAAGCAGCTTCCAGCATCAGCGCCCGCCATTTCTTGTTTCGCTTTTTTATCCTCGCATATATATATATATATATATATATATATATATATATATATACGTATGTATGCTTCGCGCTGCATTATAGCATCTCATAATTTCCTCTTTTAGTTTTGCGGTGCATTGGCTTACAATACTTTATTGCATTACAATGCATTCGTTTATTTGCACGAGTTTATGCGATGAATTGCCCCGTGCGCGTCTGATATGTTTATGCTATCGCAAATATCCAAGCGGTTCAAACTAATAAACCATTGTTTCAGCTAAACCATGTAGCGCTGCTTGGCTTCCCGGCTGCTGTCAGTCGCACGTAAATGTTGCAAGCGCCAGCGAATGTGAGATAACACTAAGCCGTTTTATTCATACATATAGATTTTTTTTTGTGTGTTTCTTTGCCTCCACTACAACTCACTACTACTCCACTTTCCTACTGCTCCACTTACCATGTATTTACTTCCTTGATTTAATTATGAAATCACAGGATAAATCTTGTTGAATAATACTAGTGGTGTAAGGTGTGTGTGTGTGAGTGTGTGTGTGTGTGTGAGTGTGAGTGTGGTTGCTGTTATTATTGTCGTTGGTTTAAACTAATTACCAACCTATTATATTTTATTACATATATTAATGCGGCTTACATAAATAATAAATGATTAAGAAAGTGATAAATATTAAGAGCGCTATGTCTAATAATATTGGTTTGTCTAGCAAATGTATGCAACTTTTTATTACATTATTGACTTAATACGATATTTTTAAGATAAATTATATATTTTGTTAGGTCAAATTAATAATCTAATGTCATAACTTCTTTATAAGCAAAAGCCGACTATGCGATTTTATTAAGTCTACCCGGTGAGAAAATGACTATGCAACTGGGTATGATGCTTTATTAATTACAATTCGTTTTAATCGCCAGCTTCTGAAATCCTTCTCGTCCCTCTGACCAATTAACTTTAGTTCCTTTCTCCTAAAAGGCATGGAGAAAGTACTGGATCAGCATTATCAGAGAAGTCAACATCAAAATCCACTGGGGCTGCCATTCATAGCCTCACTTTAAAAATTGAGAAAGCTCTGGAGTCTAAAAGTATATAGCCATAAGGGGTTGCCCTCAGGGGGGTGTACTCTCTACCCTTTTGTGTACTATGGTTATAGACGAATCCCTTTTCACACTGAAGAGCCAAGACCTTGATACGCAAGGCTACGCGGATGATCTGATAATTTGCATAACACAGCTCCATGACGGAACCATCACCAACCGCATGCAACAATCCCTACGTATCATATAAAAATGGTGTCAAGATAAAGGACTAACTGTTAATTATTCCAAAAACTATTATTGTACCATTTACTCGAAAGAGAATGTTAACTATGTATGACTAAAATTACTTTGAGCGGCGAGAAATAACTGTTCATAAAACTTTCAACTGGAATGTATATTTGGATGCGGTTATCAACAAGGTGATAGAAGAAGGCCTGTTAACGAGTTTTTGGTAAAATATGGGCCTTACTTCGAAAATCACCTATTGGTCATTTAATACTGTGGTAAAGCCGATAGTAACCTATGCATCCTTGGTAAATTGCACCGAATGAAATTCGCTAATGACCCAATATTGCAAACGTGCGATGCAATAGTTCCATAACAAGAAATCAGCACACATTGCAGATCAAGCGTTATGGAATGTAGGGCGCACATACACCAAACCAAACTGAGAGGTTAGGTGAATAGATGGATCCAAACTTCAGAATAGTAATAGTAACGCTGGGGCTGGCGTAAATAAATAATATAGGACTAAATGGTGGTCTGGACATATGTACAATATTGCATGTTGAGGAAAGCGTTGTAAAATACAATTGTTTTTTTTTTTTGTTTGTACTTATTCGCTTTTGTGTAGGTACTAATGATTTACCCTGGTATATTTAAGAATTGTAGAGAACAAAGTTCAGTGCAAATTATTTAAGCCTCAAATATTTCTATTTTTGGTACATATTTATGTACACATGGATATATTTGTGTAAAATGAAGCAAAATATGTGCAGTTGCTGAAAAGCCATCTATTTATAAATTTCAAAATCCATTAGAGAATATACATTTTGAATGAGATAATTCCTTGCATCACTAGTTAGTTTTTGTATATATGTAAGTATATTTTTATTATACAATTATTTGTTGCCAAATTTAACGCCACTAAATAAATAATTACCAAATTGTATGGAAGAAAATTACTTCAAATGTTGGACTTATGCAAAATCAACAAACAAACAAAAAAAAAACACGAGAGTACATAAAACGGCAAACAGCAGCAACAACTGCAATATACACAACATATGGACATTCACTATCCAACTTGCCAAAGAGTAACTGTAACAGCCACACAAATTATAATAAAAAATGAAATAATTGCTTTTCTGTGGAAAATTGAAATCATAACAATAACGACCTTGACCGAAAACAATGAACCATAAAATGTATTGCTACCGGTACACATGCCACTCCAGTGTGTGTGTGTGTGTGTATGAGCATTAGGGTGGTTCTAACAAAGTTAAGTTTGAATTTTACCGGTCTCGCCCTTATGATTTCCCCTGTGTTTTTTTGAAATCAAAAAATGTTTAGAGTTCGCTCTAAGTGTCTATTTATTTAAAATGAGGGAAAAGCAATTTTTTGAAGAAATTGCATAGACTCCCAGAAAATGCATCCTTTTCTCCTCAGGAGACTTAAAAGTATAATATCCACCTAAATGTTTTTTTAATTTTAATTATGTTTTATGGATGCCAAAAACCCCAAAAAATGCAATGAGAGGACCCATAAAAAATAGTTAATTTTTACGATTGAGAGCACTAAAATTCAGACCTTACTTTTGTTGGGTGCATACATTTTTGGACCACCCTAATATGTATATATGTACATGTGTGTGTGCTTACATCCATGTACAGACTGCCACAATTGCAAAAACTTCAATTGTTGGTTGCCACAGCAGAAGATGCACTGTTGTTAGCAAGCTAGCTTGTTGTTGCTTAAATAGAGCAAATGTGT
>NW_016182452.1:0-5898 GCF_001687245.7 Rhagoletis zephyria | reverse complement strand
TGTATTAACGGTTGCGAAAAACCATAACAATAGCGACAACGAGAACAATACCGATATGGTTGACGATTACGATTACCATAACGATTACTATTGAGATAACGATACTAATAGACATAGAAATAAAGCTAACGACAACAATAGTGAAGACGATAACAATAACAATTAAAATAATTTCAGTAAAGTAAAGTATGTTTACTAGTATCAAAAAATTTCTAATGTATGAACACAAGCATTTATGAATACTAGTGTTCGCCCAGCGGTTGAAATTCAACCTTTTAAATTAAGGGGAGCTGAGGTGGGCTGAGCTGAGCCGAGTTGAGTTAATTGAGCTGAATTGAGGTGAAATACGTTTCACACCATAGCAGACTATAACATAAAATAACATAACAACACCACATAACACAACTCAACACAACATAATATAACTTAACATAACATAAGATAACATAACATAACATAATATAACATAACACGGCATAACACAACTTAACATAACATAAAATAAGATAAGCTATCTTAACTTAACGTAACATAACATGGCATAACATAGCATAGCATAACATGACGTAACATGACATAACATAACATAACATAACATAACATAACAAAACATAACATAGCATAACATTACGTAACATAGCAAAACATAACGTCACATAACACAACATAACAAAACATAACATAAAACAACTTAACATGTCATTCTTCAATTGTATCTCTTTCTTTTTCTGCCTTTGTCTCTACCTTTATCTATAGATATTAGTTTTTATATCTTTATCTTTTAATTTTTATATTTATCATTTCCTTGACTTTTAACCAGATCTTTATCTTCGTTCTTTTCTCCATCTACATATTCACCCACATCTTTGCGATTAAATATGTAGACTATTAAGAGTTTAAATTTACCTTCCTCTTTGTCTTCATGTTTCGGTTTCTCTTACTTCTGTTANGGTCCTTAAAAATATCAAAATCATGGGACACCCCTTTATTTTCGTTCTACATAAAATATAAAGACATCCAGGACAATTATAAAATTTTACGAAACATTTTAAGAGGCGCTAATAAGGTTTGCATTGAAAAATTCGACTAAATTTTGACTTTGACCAGCTTTAACTCAGCGAGTTTATGAGCTCATATGAATAAGTTTCAATAATATCTCATATTTATCAGATTTAAAATAGCAATTTTGTCGAATTTTTGTATTACAAATATAATTATACATCATTTAAAACTCTGGTAGCGACTCCTAAAAATTCGTTTAAAAATTTTTAAATTTTCGTGGCTGTCTTTATTTGGTACGCAAAAGAGAATAAAGGGTTGCACCATAAAAAATTTAGATGTTGATATTTTAACGACCACCTTAATGCACATACATGTTTTCTTGTTGCATAGAAGCTACGTGCCATTATGAGAACTGTCTTGATTCTTGTTGCCATTGTTTGTTGCACGCTCGAGTTTGCTATTTGTGCGGCAAATGCCACCGGTGAGCTGCACACTAACAATCGCTCCCCGTAAACATTTGTTGTAAACATTTCGCTAAGCCACACACACACACATACATACATAAATATGCGCATACGTACATATGTGTCGCATTGCGTTTGAGGTTTGAGTTGCTGCAATTCTCACACTCACTCCCCATTTTGTGCGCCAT
This sequence comes from Rhagoletis zephyria, assembly GCF_001687245.7. Lineage (NCBI taxonomy): Eukaryota > Metazoa > Arthropoda > Insecta > Diptera > Tephritidae > Rhagoletis > Rhagoletis zephyria. The sequence goes on along the minus strand of NW_016182452.1, from coordinate 4,244 downwards.
TGCTGCAACATATTTAATTCTCAAAGCGANAAAAAAATAGGCGAAAAATCACTTGGCCACTGAGTGAGAAACCTGCAGAAAAGTGTTGTGATAGCATACCGTTGCCGTTGTTGCTCGTTTGTTTGTTTTGCTGCGGCCGTCGCCACCGATGTTGCAGCTGCGTGGATTGTTGTTGGCTTTTGACTATTGGTTGAGTTGTTAATGGTGTTGCCGCGCGGCGCAATCTCAATGCAAAACTCAATTTAATTTTTCTCGCACGCTTCTTCGTTCCGCTACTAGATGTGTGTGCTACACATCCAAACGCGCGCACACATACATACTTACACACACCTTACACTTGTGGCACTTGCAACTTGCATGTAGTCATCGCAGCAGCTGTTCGCTCTTTTACTCCCTATTTACTCAAGCGACTGCCGCGATTCTATTTCTTTGCCTTCTTGGCCTTTTCTAATTCTTGCAACATTGCATCACTCAGTTGTGGACGCATGCGAGACGCGCTTGCCACGTTTGGCAAACAATACAAAAAAAAAATCGTACTAATAGAATCCGCAAACATTTCAGCCCGCTGCCGCGTCCACCACCATCGTCGTCCGTCGTTGGTTTTGCACGCAAATGTTGCAAGCAGTGTTCTATGCAACAGTGTTCTTTTCAGCTTTGCTGCGTCGTTGTAGCGCAGCGTGTGTGTGTGTGTGTGTGGTACGGGCGCGCCGCGCTTACTTGAAATGCGGCTGATCGATGCCGATCGAGTTAGTTTAGTTAAGATCGCGTTTATGGCAAGTGCAATACTAACTTAAGTTGTTGCAACAAGCATACTTGGTTTACATTGTATCTACGTTGAAACGTTCTCAATAAAAATAAGTGCAAAATCACAAGGAGCAGGCTGCAAGTTCGTAGAAAGGCAGATGTAAAAAAAACGCTTGGTACGGATAGAGTCTTACAAAAAAATCAAGCTAAGCAAATGGCCGGTTAAAGTGTTTTTTCAGTTCACCTGTGACTTTGTTAATTAAATTAATATTCTTTTGCTGTGAAGAAAATCGGCGAATGTTTTGCCATTTTTGAGATCGGACCAAGATGCCGCGCAGCTGTTTTCCACTTGGTGAATATTATGAGTGAATATGCTTTGAAGTGTTGGAAAACCCACTGTAGATCTTACTAGTAGTTCAACATGACTACTCCGGCCCCCAGTGCCCTTTGTAGTCGGCAATTAGTCGAAATAAATGAGCTCGTTACTTAGGTTAGGCCCTATAAGAGTGCCAAGAGGAGACACATCCTTATATCTGAGGTTATTCCATGTTGTCAGCATAGAGTTTGTTAAACCATTTACTATCGCCGACGAATCTGTGAAACTCTGATAACTCCACAAAACCGCGATCCCAAACATTGAAGCACCTTGTCTGGAGAGCTGGGCATTAATATAGTCTATAGTGGTGAATCGATTTCTTTTCTTCCTCATCTCGACAACTTCTGCAGTTTTTAACTAGCGCTCCCTGAGACAACTAAAATCCAATTAGTCCGGCAGAAGTCCACAGGTTATAGCATATCGCCTACCCCACCTGTCAAGGGAGATGGGTTCAAGGGTTTCCTGTCTCCTGCAATATCCCTGTAGCCTGGTATCCATAAGTATAAGTCTGACAAATAAGTACTCACACTCGACCGAGAGATGGATCAATTACTCCCTCACCGGTTTCGATTTCGATATAAGCCATCCTGGGGACCTTAGTTCTGCTTAGCTGTGGGCGTTTACTTTTCTAAGCGCTATATCCAGTCCAATAATTCTATTATAGCGGCTACCTCTGTTTGTCTTACTCTGAAAAATCTGGAAGCCGGAACTTGTGATTAACGGAGTATTTTAGACAGAACCTATCACCTCTAACTCTACAATCCAACATCGACGTACTCCCTTAGAGGGATGTGTGTGCGCGTTAATGGTCTAATCGAAGCTAGCACCGATCTGTTACCTCAGGTACGAAGTTAAAGTTTCAAATGATTGACGAGTGTTCATACGCTGTGTTGAAGGAGAAGGGAGCTCATACATACATCTCGTCATTTCATCAGCTTGTCATATTTTGGCGCCGTATAAAAGTACATAATAGTAACATAAAGTAAGAAACCTTAGATTTTCCATTTACATATATAAAACGATTTTTATAGTCACAGCGTTCACATGAATTATTTGAAAATATACATACTGAGTTTTAATAGAATTGAAAAGTCTTTAAGTGAGACCTTTTGCAATTTTATTTCAAACTTTATAGTTTTTGATATAAAATAAAAAGTTAGAAAAATATCTGATTGCAATAAATTACGTCCGCTCTCGGCGCTTTTATTAGCTGATTTAAGTGCTAAGAGAAATGAGTTGGTGTTCAAGCTTTACTACTTGCGAGTGGGTCGTCGATTGGCTACTGAAGTGCATTAACTCAAGCTAAGCGCTAAGCGGTAGCAATGACTTCATCCTGCCATTGACGTTGAGCTGGCAGTTAGTGCATAAATGAGTGCGTCTTTTTTTTCAAGAGATTAAACGCCTCAATTACCATTGAATGTTGTGGGCATTTCTAGCAGTGCATGCAACGGAATTAAATGTGGGTTTTTCGAATATTTCAACGCCTAAGCTTTGCACTCTTTATTTTTATCGACTATTAGATATTAAAATGAATGCGAAATTTTGCAACGAGTATTAGTTGTGCGATTAACTCGAGTAAAATATGATCACTTATACGCCTACATACATACATTAGTACATTAGGAAGTCTCACAAAAAAAGGTTGCAGGTTTTCCACCGGAATTTTAAAATCTATTATATTTAAAGTCTGTCGCCATAATATTTCGGAAAAATTGTAAGATTTTCTTGGGCTTCAGAAATCATTTTGTTTTTTTGTTTTTTATAAGTAAAATTGGTTGGTTAATTTTTTTCCCACCAAAGGTCTGATTATGCTTAAATTCTTTTGGAATTTGGGGTTGTTTTTCACAAAAAAAAAAAAAAAACAAACATATTTAAAAAAAAAACTATTTTATTTATAAAAAACTCGGTTTTTGGCGCTACATATTTTTAAATCGGTCCAGCTCACGTAAATTTTAACATTTTTGTGAAATATTTTGGCAGAAGTCATTAGGAAGCCTCACCAAAAAAGTTGCAGTTTCTCTACCCGGACTATAAATTTTAATGAATTTTAAAACTGTCTCTAAAAATTTTCGGAAAAATATTACGATTTTCGTACCTCCGGAAATCAAATTTTTTATAAAAAAAATTAGTTTTAAAAAATATTTTTGTTCCAAAAAAGGTCTGGTTAAGCATAAATCTTTCTATCACTTGGCGCAAGTTTTTGAGAAAAATAGTTTTAAAAAACGACTTTATTTATAAAAAATTCAATTATTGGCCACAAATTCAAATCGGTGTGGCTCACGTAAATTTTAATATTTTTCCGATTTTTTTTGGGAGAAGCCTCAAAATGTGATAAGTTTTATATTTCCGATGGAAAAAAAGTACCGGATTATTATTATTTTTTTTTTATGGAGAGTGATGCGCCCTAATGTACGTAAATATAGTGAAATTGTAATAAAAAACTAGCAGCAAAAAATGTTTAAAAGTAAATGCTGCGCTTAACGCCGATTCACGCATGCGTAAATGTAAACGCAGTTAACGGTAAAACATCTTATCATTCGGAAAAAATCTAACACCGACTGCACGCAGCCAAGTGAATGACCATCAATATTGCCGGCGATATCCATTTAATTGAAAAAAAAACTGTTAGAAAAAGAAGTAAATTTGAAATATTAATAAAATCCATATAATTTAACGTTAATGAAATTCGTTGAAGTGAATATTAAAATTTTAGTAACTTTTCTTTTCGTTCAACTTTCATTTTTATGCGCTCGTAAATACCTAAACTGCCGATGGTGCATTGACCGTGAAATGAAAATCGAAAACCTGCAAAACTTTTTAAAGTGTTTACTAATAATAGTAAATTTACTTAGAAATCGGTGTGAAAATATGTAACCTCGAAGATATTTTTGAGCGATAAAACTTTTGCGATGCATTAAGTGGGTAAGTTAATAAAAGTGACTAAAATTGATTGAAATTACTGAAGTGGTGAAATTTTTTCAGATTGTATTACATTTTATTTTATAGCATACGTTGATAACTTTGGGTTTTCCCTATTCTATGAGACACTAAATCAAAAGATTTTCTGAATATTCATATTAATTCTCCTAAAATTAATTATTGCCAATAATGGGGTGAGCTCCTT
>NW_016182451.1:4891-5899 GCF_001687245.7 Rhagoletis zephyria | reverse complement strand
CCTAGCTCACGCATTTCATAATGTTGTCGTTTTAAAGCACCATCAAATTCTCAGGGCACCCACTCCCCTGACAAAGCTTCACAGGGCAGAGTATGTGCCATTTTTGCCTTACAAGAGTGCGACATTTTAAGAAAAGAACACACAATTTTCTCAACTCTTGCCTTTGATTTAGAATCGAACACGAAAAGAGAAAGGGGCAATCAAAAGGCAAAATTTTTTGGTAGAAACGAAATCACCATTAATCATTTTCTAGCATAAACCACCATCCACAGCTATCGATAAATGAGTGGGCCAGAGGCAAAAATCATTTTTTTTCTTGGTTTTCTTTCAAATGCTAAATTTCGAATGCTCATGCAGAAGTTGTGCTTTGGAGGCAGAAGTTGTGCTTTGTGAGAGACGGACGTGTTTCATTTGCGCTCCCGTAAACTCTGTTTTAATCTCGTATAATCGCCTTGTAAAAATAAGTGTTGCTATTTAACGCATCTGAGTTGCTGAGTTGAAGCTTCCCTACGCTTGCTGATACCTGTCTTCGCTTTACAAATTAATTCTGCTAAATCACCTTATGGATTCTGCCGGTAAGCGAAAAGCATCATCAGTAAACAAAGATTCGCCAGCATCAAAAACTCTACGGCTTGAGAGTAACGGATCCCTCTCTGAATCGATACTCGCAGCGTTGAAATCAACTGAAGATAAAATTTTGTTGATGGAGGAGAGGATCCGTGAGCGCATCAGCGGTCTCTACTCTCAACTTTCCGAAGAGATTGCTTCTCTTGAGCGTAAATTTACAGCTAAGCTGCAGGAGAATATTGAAGCGTTTGCTCAGCGTATTGACAAAATCGAACGTAGGTGTAGCCGGCTTGAAGAAGAATCTGCAAATGCGCTCGGCTTGTCAGCTGAACTAAAGTCAGTCAGAGAGGAGTTGAATAAACTCAAAAACGAGAAAGAGACTTGCACTAATTTGTCTGATGCTGTGATTTTTGGGCTTCCGTTCTCCAGCGAGGAAAATCT
>NW_016182451.1:0-1697 GCF_001687245.7 Rhagoletis zephyria | reverse complement strand
TTTTTATTTTATAAATTTTTTATTCTAATTTTTTTTTTTTTATAAATTTTTTATTTTTTTATTTTTCTATTTGGCTTTTCTAAGTTAATATTTACATATGCATACATAGCTATATTTATATAATTGTAATTTTTATTTTATTTTAATACATATTTTTGTAATCCGTTATTTGTATTGCGCAATAAAAGTTGAATTCTTAATGCGCTAATCTACTTAAATAAACTTAAATAAACTTAAATAAATAACTCTACATACCGAAGTGTACTATACTTTATTACAACGCTTTTATCAACTTGCAATGTTGGACCCACAGAAACGTTCAATGTTGTGTCCAGACTCCATAAAACCTTTGCTTTGAAAAGTTCCTATAAAAAAGCATAGTGCATAGGGCGACATCTACCTCTATAGTTGAGAGGTAGATATCTACCTCTACAGTTGGGAGGCAGATGTCGCCCTATGCACTATTTACGCTACAGCGGAAATGGACGACACGTCTTTTCTTTAAATCAGCGTTGGGCAGAGAGAGCTTTTACTCTGCTCGCGCCTATACAAAATGTATAGATAACTTAAAAGAGCTTTGCCCACGGGCAAGGCAGTGCCTATCAGTGCTTTAAATGAAATTAAGTGCTGCCCGTATGTATGTACATACATATGCATATGCATTTGTGTGCATCAATCTATTAATATCGTTTAATTATTTTAATATCTATTGTAAAATTGTATACAGACAAGACTAACAAGTAGAAAATAAATAAAATAAAAAACTTTTTAATATGCGTGGTTTTATAAATGGACTAAAAAGTAACTTTTTATTTTGAAATTTTAACAAAAGTCATCATAAACAATTTATAAGATTGAAAATGAAAATCGTGGGGCCAATGCATGTATGTAATACTCCCAAGGCGCATCAATACCAGGTGGTGTTGATTGATCAGCTGATTGGATATTTTTGTCTCTATACTAGTACAGGAGAATGTCATCCAAGACGAAGTGGAGCAACTTTAGGATGTCAACAAAACGAAATGACGAAAATTATCTCCTATTCCCTTTCGTTTTGACATCCTCCTGTACCGAAAAGCAATAAAAAATACACGGGACTTTTACTTATGTATATGCAATCACCACCACCTTGTATGGATGCGCCTTGTATTACTCCTATATTGGCAGCAAGAGCTAGTAGCGTCCGACAACATAGCAGCACAGATATATCAATAAAACCGTACAAAAGAAAAGGAACACATATGTACGTAATAAATAAGCATATACACAAAAACATATATGTGCACTCACGTACACAATACATACGAGGGTTTGTTGCGAATATTTGCATTCTCATTCGTTATGCGTATGATTCGCATAATTTTACACATTCGCATTCGACATTCGCATCAAATGATACGAGTGATTTGCGAATGCGAATGTGTACATGGGCAGAGTTTCCACACTAATGTTGTTGAAATGGCTCTAAGTCTGTCTAACCAGGGTGCGGGTATAACCGGCTTTTAGCTTCAGGCGCTAAACGGTTAAGTAGTACATATATCAAGCAACATTGATGGGCCTTTAACAAGTACTGCTAAAAGTCGTATAAACAACCTAGAAATAATTTAAGATTCCTCCAGCGAAAGCAAAGGCTCGGATGCAAAATCTGGAAATAAGAGCTCAATTGAAGGCCTATCTTAAAGAAAAACGGGCTCATC
>NW_016182450.1:0-5899 GCF_001687245.7 Rhagoletis zephyria | reverse complement strand
AGAATATTTGGGTAATCCCTCAAGGTTTCGAGGATAATCGTAACAATATGCATTATTCAATTCAAAAAATGTATTTTCTTTTTTAAATTCCTTTACGGCTGGGATAAGTAAATTATGATTTTTAAGAACTTCGTGGTTACATAGTTGCTATATTATATATTTACTTAAATTTTGTAGTGAATATGTGAATCTAGTTCTTTCGAGTTTAGAAAATACTTCGGCTACATTTTATTTCATGTCGTAGATTAGAAAATAAAACATCGGGAAAACATCGAACGGAAGCTTTTTTCCACTCGATGAATAAATAGTCGATGTATCGATGTTTTTTGAAAACTGACATCTCTGGTTCATTGAACCTCACATTTCATTTTTTCAGTTGTGCAAAAAAGGGAAGTGAGTTTGACCAAAAAATCGAAATGGTTCCAAAAGGTTAGAAACATAATTAGCTTAATTGCGGTAACTAATTTGAAATTTTTTACAATTTTTCTAATAACATATTTTATTGTGAAATAATATCTGAAAAATCATATGAAAATCGATACATTTCGATGCATCGAATTAAAGAAATACATCGATGTATTTTTGTAACTAAAATCCCTAGTGCAAAGCTAGAAAATAATGGGAAATTCACATAATCCTAAGTCCGTATTTATACACGGGAACTTTTGTCGGCGCGATTTTTCATATTTCCTTTTGGTGTTCGCCTTATTCATAAAAAATAAAGTAGCTTTATAAAAGGTTTATAAATTGAAAAATGTATGAAAGCCTCAATTTATAAAACTCCTTAAACCTACTTAATGTTTTATGAATAAGGCCATCAGAGTTTAATTTGACATTTTTTTTTTGTTTACTTCTTATTCTCAATTAGCCTGTTCCCGTACTGCAGGATTTAACACACACACACACATAAGTCTAGAATACCAACCGTTTAGATATAAAAAACAAGATATGAGGATCGATAACTTACTACGCTGATATCAACCATACCAAAATTATTGGGTGCAAATAAAAACCAAAGCCAATAAAATGAGGTTAAAGTTAAACTTTTCTCTTTCTGATGTGTTTAATATCTCGAAAACTACTTTACCGATTAAAATATTATTGATATTATTCCACCATATATATTTATACTATAAACAATTTTAAAACTAATATCATATAAACGCCATTTAAAAAAATTTATTTATATTATTTTGTGTTTTTTAGTATTTCCGAACTAAAAATATAAAAAAAACTTATGAATTACATACATATATGCAAGACAAATCAATTGCCTTTCTTTTGACGTCATTAGTTTTTTAATAGGTTATATTGTTCGCAAGATATTAATATTTCAAAAAATCTAAAATTTTAACTTTAACCATTGATATCAGCTTTACTTTTTACTTACACCAGATAATTTTGGTTGAGTTCAAATCAGCACAAAAAGTTCTATCGAGCCACATTTTTGGTTTTTACTTAGATAGATTGTTGATATTCTAGACTTATGTGCACGGAATGACCTCGGACTATTTCCGATTAAATTCTATATTACGGGAGCAGTCTAAGGGCCAGTTTTTCAGTGCCAGTTTAAACTTAGATTAAGTAAACTGAGTTTAAATTAAATAGCTGGCTGACATTTGATTTGATTGATTTGGCAGAAATATCACTAAGTAAAGATTAAAATCTATAAATATTCAAGTATTTTGTTGTTTACATTAATTTTTTTTTACAAATATAAGGTTCTTTGCTTTCACCGTTTTCTGTCTTTGTTTGCAAATGCAATTCAGCTGATCGTTTGACACTTTTCATGAACTTACAGGAAAAAACTCCGGACTAAATCCTGTAACTTCTGACTAGGAACAGTTGCTCAGTTACTCTCTCAAAGGTGTTCCCACTTGCAGGTTTTATGTCAATAGGAACGACTTCGTGTAAGTTCTAACTAAATCCTGTAAACAGTGTGACCGCGGGCTTGTGGAAAATTGTAGCAGAAAAGAGACTTAAAATGTATCAATATGTATCGCTTTCTTCATTTAAGTATCAAAGTATGGAATAAAACCAATAATTATTATGAAAAATTATTTTCTAAAACAATTTAATATTTATTGCACGAGCAAGTTGGAATTATTTCCCAAGTGCGATTTTTCGCTATTTCAGTTGCAGTTACACCTTGCAATTTTTATTGCCTACCAACTGTTGTGTGTGGGCACTTTGATGTCTAGATATGTATAAGCATTTGCCGCATGCCGCCGCCAAACAACATTCTCTCAATTTCAGTGTTAAAAAACATTTAAATCTTAAACAAACTTACTGAATAACTTCCTAAAACGTTGTCATAAATAATCCAATAGGGTATAGATTCTTATTTTGATTTAATATTAATATTTCATCGATATAACCACCAGCACGCTTTCTATGAAGTGAAAATATGGCTGTCAAACTATCAAATTGCCTGCAATAGATGTCAAGCAATAAGGCGGCATCCATTGGAAATATATTTTGTGACATGGTTATCACGACATTGGTGTTTTCCTGTGGAAACAGGGCCTTACCGAGTACCGAATTGCCGAGTACCAAGCCCTAATTTTTGTTATTGAACATAGCGAAAATGAAAAATGCAGCGCTATGATACTGTTCGTTTGTTCACATTTTGACATTTTTCGACATGGACCATGAATCACAATACATAAAAGGTTCGTTCAGAGAACGACAATGAACTTTTGGATGTACGTTGCCACAGGCGCCCGACTTGTTTTGTAATGCATAAAAATTGACAGATTTTTTTCATTTGTATTTGGAAAAGTATCAAAATTGAAAAAAAGTATCTCTCCAAAATTCATCGAAAAATGTATCAGTTTTGATGCACTTGGATCAAAACGGTCACACTGCCTGTAAAGCGGACTGCTATTGGAACAGACTAATTATGAACACTTCATATACCCGTATTTGCGTATGTAACGTATATAACAGGTTGGTCAAAATATTAAGTTAAGTTACGGAAATAAAGTCTAGACTAAGTAAGCATTAAGGTAGTTAGTTTCTCAAATCATAGTCATCTTTTACTCATTGTAATTTTTTTAATTTGGTGGCATCATATATGCAGTACGTTGAAAGTACATCGGCCAACATTCGAGTGCAGATATATGTATAATGACTTATAAATAATACTTATATAATAACTTATAAAGTAATGTAAAGTAAAGTAAAGTATAAAGTAAATATAACTTCTTAACTTATTATATAAGAAACTTATAAACTTATATTTATACAAGTTATATGAAATATGGAAATATGGATGTTAAACGAAAGAGTGTTAAGAAATCTGTAGTTTTAACATTTATAGTGTTCGAGAGGGATTTGCACGTGTTTAAAAATTACATTCAAATTATTTAGGGGGTTATATTAATTACTAAAAGATCGGTATGCATCGTAATGGGGTTGAAAAGGCGTTATTTCTAAAATGTCTGTATTTAGGGTTGGGTTGTCACGTATTTGAAAAGTTACATTCAAATAATTTAATAATTTAAATGAATTCTTAAGATATGGAGATCAATCGATATATATATATATATTTATATTTATATTGGGCGGTTGCTTCGTGATTGAAAAATCAAATTCAACCTAATTTATCAGTTAATTGAATTATGTATCACAATGCTAGATGAAAAAGATTTAAGAAGATTTCAGTTTGAAAATACTTTAGAAAGGATTTCCATCTGTATGGAAATCGAATTTCATTAACTTAACCGTATGGCGAATGAGATCAGAAGAAACGTAAAATTTACTTAACTTTACTTTAATTTACAAAATATATTTGATCCATTACGGGTTGCTTTCCTTATTTTTGCCGACGATTTCCTCATTGAATCTTGAATTCCTTTTGTATCGATGTCCTTAAGCTCCTTTTTGATTTTATTAACTAATTAAGTGGTATTTTTTGCGGTGTATCATTTGCCGTAAACACACCTTTTCAAATTTGTCCAAAAAGTTTCAATTCGCCTCAGTTGGGGGACGTTTGGAAGGTTGTACTCTTTAGGTACAAATTCAATTCCACGGTTATCTAAGTCTCTCTTAGGGTATACATAGTTAATATGCAAAACAAGATTTGTCTGTTTTTTTTTTTTTATTATGAGCCAAGGCATCTTCAACAGAGCAAAAACAATATTTACGTGTATTTTGTTGTTGCTTCTGGTGTCTAAGGTGTAAAAAAATATTCTGTGTTGTTTTTTTTTATCATAGTGTGCCATGTGAAATATAAATAAATAAAATAAAAAATTAAATATAAATATATATAGAAAATATAAGGGAACTTTTTCCAAGTTTTCCGAAGGCGACACGTTTTCTTATTGCCGGCAACAAAAATTGTTTGGTGGGTAACAAAAATTAAAAAAAAAAAAATTTTTTTTTGGTTTATACATACATATGAATTTGTCTTTATTAATACGGCGCTCGTTGCGTGACGGCAATAGTGCATGCATACCTATAATTACAAGTGGAAAAAATATTATCAAGATACAACTTATGTCAAAATATATCGTAACTAGAATTTAATTTATAGAAACAAAAGTCCCTTGAGTTTAAAAAGCGCCAAACACTACGCGCCATATTTGAATGTGTATCTCGAAAAAAACGCTAGATTTCCTTAGAGGACATTGACTACGTGATAAAAACCTAAGCCCCCCGCCCCTCACTGTGCTCAAGTGTGGTATTTTGAAGAAAGGAGAAGGTTATCAATTCATCGGAATATTTTTTTTTGTGTATATGTTACCGCATAACCTTGGTCCACGTTAACCGATCTCTATAATTATTTTTATAATTTTATAATTTTTTTAAAGGAAAGCTGTTACCTCACAGGTGGTCCCATACTAATTTGCTTAAATCGGATCATTGGTTCATGAAGAAATTAATCTTTGAATTGAAGTCGGTTTTGTTTTTTGCTTAAAAACTATTTGTTTGAAATGTCAGTTAAACTACGCTGGCACTCAATGCCTCATATGAGATTACTCATTTATACACCTTGGAGCTACTATTTTTATGATCACATAAAAGTAGAAATTCTAAAAAAAAACACTGTTTGGCAAAATAAAGATATCAGATTGTTGCTTTTTCTTCAAGATGTCCTTGCTGCCTGAGCTGTTTCGGTAGGAATATCTCTTACTTGAGATTCTTCCGTTTCGCTCCCCGATTCAAGCGCGTTGGATCTGTTGGCAATTCGTCGCTGGAAGATGTATACTAAACTGTTGTGGTGAAATAATAAAAAATTCATGCGATATTTGGACGAGGATTAAGAATTGGGGTTTATATGTATTTATATGTCATATTTACGAATGATTTTCAAACTTACATCATAACAACGATGCACTCCACGTACAGTCCTACGCTGATAAAATTAAATAAGCCAGGATAAAAGTTAAGTGTGTGATTATAGACCAGCGTATATAAAGGGGCAGCAGCCAATGGTGTGAGCGTATTCACGCATGATGATAGAGAAAAGACTTTGCCTAAAATATTAGCACATAATGAGTTTAGTTTGCGCATTTCTATTTTTTTTTGTTTGTTTTTAAGCCAATGTTTTTTGTACCAATTTCATTTGATGGCACTGCAAACGAAATAATTGCTTGCAACATGGGAGCCGTGATGCCAGACATAAAACCAAAGCCGGATGCCATATACATTTGCCAGAAGCTCTGCGCCAGTGCACGAGTTAAACTGTCGAAAATGCAACCAGCGAGTCCAATGATCGCCACCATGGCGAATGATACTTTGAAGAGCTGAAGAAGACGATGTAGACATTGCAGATGCTGCAATTAGCGAAACCATTGACGAGTTATTTAAGTACTTACTTTTCTGAATATACCAAAGGCAACACCACATCCCAGCATTTTAATTGTTATCGCAGCGGCATTATAGTAGGTGAACT
>NW_016182449.1:0-5899 GCF_001687245.7 Rhagoletis zephyria | reverse complement strand
CTCTCCTTCTCTGCGCACTCAACCGCTATTGTCAATAAAGTACAGAGGCGCAACAAGGTCCTCAAGTCGCTAGCCGGCAGTACTAGGGGCAAAGACAAAGAAACGTTGCTGGCAACATACAAGGCAATAGGCCGGCCGGTTTTGAACTACGCAGCGCCAGTGTGGTCGCCAGGGACTAGTAGGACGCAGTGGACGAAGCTACATACTGTACAGAACACCGCACTCAGGACAGCGACAGGATGCCTCTTGATGTCGCCTGAACACCACCTGCACGGCGAGGCGCAAATGCTCCCTGTAAAGGAGCATAATATAATGCTCTGCAAGCAGTTCCTGATCGGGAGCCACAGAAGTGGCCACCCAAGCAGACAGCTGCTTGCAGAGGAGCCCTCGCCTAGGCACGTCAGGAGGCATCTATATGAACTGACGGCCGAAGTCCAGAGGTTCATTAAGCAACCTCTGGACCCGACAGCTTACAGACAGGCCCTGAACGGCATTCACAGGAACTCAGTCTCGAGTTATGTAGACTCTAGACCTGTGAATGCCGTTCTAGGCATACCACCCCCGGACATAGACGAGACGGAGCTTCATCTGCCTCGCGAGACACGCACAACACTCGCACAACTTCGCTCCGGCTACTGCAGCAGGCCGAACTCCTACTTGAGTAGGTTGAATGAGGATGTGCCGAGTGTCCGGCATGCGGAGAGACCCCACATGACTCGAAACATCTCTTCGCATGCCCGGAAAACCCGACAACCCTAAAGGCCTTGTCCCTGTGGACAAACCCCTCAGAAGCTGCACGCTTCCTAGGGTTGCCGTTAGTGGAACTTGACGACAACGACTGAGATACCAACCGTCCTGGGCGGGGTTGTTGTAGCCGCTACAACAACAACAACAACCGGTCCCACTCGCGAGCGCGAGCCAACCAGCAGCTACTGGTTGCCCACACCATCTGCTCCGTGTGCCAGAACAGAATATACCGGAATGTGACATCAGTCAAATGCAACACATGCCTTGGCTGGAGCCACTTCCGGCTATGTTCTGGTCTACGCACCACTCGCGAGTGGACTACCAACTACAGCGCCCCTTGCTGTAGTGCACCGCTGGCGCAGACAACAACGCCCATATCGCAGCCACCTACCATCAGGCTGCAAAAGCAACTGCATCAGGCGCAACAGGCCCAAGGTAGGCCCCACACTTCCCTCACTCCCCGTATCGCGACCAGCCTCCCAAGGCATACGAACGTACTCCAACTCAACTGCAACGGACTCCAGAGCAAGATTGAGGAGATAGCAGTCTTCATGGGTCGGCACGGCATATTGATAGCTGCGGTCCAAGAAACGAAGTTGCACAGCAACTCAACTCTGTTGGGTTGCGCCGCCTACAATGTGCTCCGTAAAGATCGCGAGCGAGATAATGGTGGAGGATTAGCGTTCATTCTACACCACACAGTGCAGTATCGGCTAATCGAAGAAGACATCGACCCAAGGGACACTACCCTAGAATGTCAGGGCATAGCTGTCCGGTCAGGCGATGTCGAGCTCGAAATATTTAACGTGTGCATACCCCCTGTCACCTGCTGCCCGGCTGGATATCTCCCTGACATAGGTGCGCTACTCAGAGGCGAAAACCGATTGGTAGTAGGTGACTTCAATGCGCACCACGATCTTTGGCATTCAAGCCTGGCCAATGATCGGAGGGGAAACATTTTGGCTGAGCAGATAGACGATTCGACATTCTGCACCATGAACGACGACGCCCCCACCAGGATTGTGGGCAGCTGCAGCAGCTCGCCAGAACTAACAATTGCTAGCGCTGGTCTGATAAATAGCATATCATGGCGACCTATGCTAACGTTAGCTGCACAAACTGCCCTAAAACAATGCACCACTTGTTTTCACCAGCGGTGAAGTGAGGAGGGCCATCGGGAAGGCGAAAGCCTCCAAAGCCATTGGACCCGACGGAATCTGTATGCTGATGTTGAAACATTTGGGGCCTGTGGGAGTAGCATACCTCACGGAGATCCTTCAATTTGTCTATGACCACTCTCATCATTCCTGATGTGTGGAAATCAGGAATAGTGGTCCCACTGCTGAAACCGGGGAAGCCCGCCAACAGAGGAGACTCTTATCGCCCGATAACGCTCCTTTCCCCGGTCGCGAAGACACTTGAGGCCCTGCTGCTCCCATACTTCACCTGCCACCTAACCCCATCGAAACATCAGCATGGCTTTCCTTAAAGTGCACAGCACAACAACAGCACTTAACGCTATAAACACCCAGATAACTCGTGGCCTAAATCGAAACCGCCCCTGTGAGAGAACTGTCCTAGTAGCGTTGGACTTGTCAAAGGGTTTGACACCGTCTGCCATTCCACGCTGCTAGAAGACATTGAGGCCTCCTCTCTCCCACAGGGACTGAAGCGATGGTCGGCGAATTATATGAGTGGTCGATAATCATCAGTAATCTTCAGAGATCAAACCTCGAAACCAAGAAGAATAAAACAAGGGGTTCCACAAGGTGGTGTTCTCTCCCCCTTACTTTTTAACTTCTACATCTCGAAACTCCCCCAGCCACCTGAAGGAGTTTCCCTGATCTCGTACGCTGATGATTGTTCGATATTGGCGTCTGGGAATGGAATTGATGACCTCTGCTCAAAAGTAAACGGCTATCTCTCCAGCCTTTCTCGCTTCTTCACTGCAAGGAGCCTAACCCTCTCCCCAACGAAATCAACGGCGACCCTCTTCACCACCTGGACGAAGGAGGTCAGGCTAGAATTAGGCATTCACGTCGACGGCACACCTATACCGACGGTGAACAACTCGAAAATTTTAGGGGTTACCTTTGATAGCCTGCTCTCTTTCTCCGCGCACACAACCACAGTTGTCAACAAAGTACAGAGCCGCAACAAGGTCCTCAAGTCGCTCGCCGGCAGCACTTGGGGCAAAGACAAAGAAACGTTGCTGGCAACATACAAGGCAATTGGCCGGCCGGTTCTAAATTATGCTGCGCCAGTTTGGTCACCGGGGACTAGTTGGACACAGTGGACGAAGCTACAGACTTGTCAGAACGCCACACTCCGGACAGCGACTGGGTGCCTTCTGATGACGCCTGAGCACCACCTACACAGCGAGGCCCAAGTGCTCCCCATAAGGGAACACAACAAGATGCTCTGTAAGCAGTTTCTTGTGTTTGTGTCACAGAAGTGAACACCCCAACAGACCACTGCTGGAGGAGGAGCCTCCGCCCAGACACGTCAGGGGGCACCTATTCGTGTACAAGGACGCAGTCCAGACCCACACAGACCAACCACTGGACCCAATGACGTACAGACGAGCGATTAACGACATTCATAGGGAGTCTGTCTCCACCTACCTCGACTCCCGGCCTAGGAATGCCGTTATCGGAGCCCAATCACCCCCTGTGGAAGAGACGGAGCTTCAACTACCTAGAGAGACCCGCGTTACCCTGGCTCAGTTACGGCCTGGATATTGTAGCCGCCTAAACAGCTACCTGTCCAGACTCGACCCAAACATCCCAAATGAGTGCCCGGCATGTGGAGACTCCCCCCACGACACCAACCACCTCTTCACATGCCAGCTCAATCCGACTCAACTAACACCCCTCTCCCTTTGGTCCGACCCTATCGAAACAGCTCGTTTCCTGGGCCTACCGTTAGTTAAGCTTGACGATAATGATTAAAAGTTGACCCGAAACAGGCGGGGCTTAGTAGTGCCGCTACAACAATAACAAAGTATCGCAATCCTTTTATTTTGTGGACCATTATATGAATGTACATGAAGCATTCTATTTCATATCGGACACGAAATTTGCTTTCACACTTTCGAATAGCTTCAAATTTTTTTACGAGAAATTTTGAACCGAATCGGAGACATGAGATCATTTTTTTTACGAAATCCGTCCGACTTAAAAAGGAATGCCCCACATACATACCTAGCATATAAGTTCTTATGCATATAGTGCAAAAGAGTGTATTTTAGTACAAAACGAAATTAAATTTTATGTTCCTAAATATTTCTTGCTTAAAAAAAAAAGTTTTATGTACATACATTTGATATATTTTTACACATACATATGTATGTACCAGGGATGTTGCGAATATTTGCATTCGCATTCGTTATGCGAATGATTCGCATCATTTTCACATTCGCATTCGACATTCGTATTCGCATTAAATGATACGAATGTTTTGCGAATGCGAATGTGTACATGGGCAGAGAGTCCACTGTAATATTGTTGAAATGGCTCTAAGTCTGTCTAACCAGAGTGCGGACAATAACCGGCTTTTAGCTTCAGGTGCTAAACGGTTAAGTAGTATTTCAAGCAACATTGATGGGCCCTCCACAAGTATTGCTAAAAGTCTTATAAGCAACCTAACAATAATTTTAGATTCCTCCTGAGAAAGCGTAGGAGACATTAAAAAATGTGAAATTAAAGCTCAGTTGAAGGCCTATCATAAGGAAAAACGAGCTCATCTCGGTGAAAATCTTCTCGTTCGGTGGAAAACTAAACTAAAATATGACAAATTGACAGATCTGGCCCGCAAATATTTGAGCTCTCCACCCGCCAGCGTTCCAAGTGAGCAAATTTTCAGTGCAGCCGGCCTTATATACGAGCCTCTAAGAAATCGCCTTATTGGAGAAACGGCAGCAAAATTAATTTTTTTGAAATATAATATGCCCCTTTTGAACTTTGACTACCAGATCAAAACCTAGGTTAAGCACTCGTTCAATGTTCTAATACTTTACAAAAGTTTTAAATAATAAAAACGATAACTTAAGTCGATTATAGCTTTTTTAATGTTCGGCCCTATCGCGAATTTCACGTGAAAAAATATTCCCAAAAATTATAAAGCAAAACAAAAACAATTAATCCCAATTTGTCTTCGTTTAGCATGTTAAAATATGGGAACAGTTTATTCACACGGAATTAGCGATAGGGCTGGTTATTCCTAATATTCGCATTCGCACATTCGCATTCCGAAAATTCGCAATCGCAAATGTGATGAAAGAGAAAGGTAGAATGAAAGAATATCATTTAAAGTTGAATTAAGATGTGTTGGTATTTGAAAAAAAATATATATATTGGGACACGAATACCTTTCTACCGGTTTTGCCATCTGGGGGGACTTTTTTCAAAAAGTTCTTTAAGAAACTATTTTTATTCATAAAAAACTCTATTTTTGGAGGTATTTTCAAATCGGTCCAGCTCGCTTAAATCTTAATGTTTTTCCGAAATATTTTGGTGGACGTCTTAAAATATAATAGATTTTGTAATGCTGGCGGAAAAACCGCAACTATTTTGGTGACGCAGTCTAATAGATATATATAGGTATATTTCTATTGATGCTATCAACACATATTTTGAATTTGAAGCAAATCGGACCATACATGAAATTTTTCAGAGTAAATCGACTCCTGCTCCCCCTACCGGAAAAATAAACATAATGCGCACGTCCCNGCAGTCTAATAGATATATATATAGGTATATTTCTATTGATGCCATCAACACGTATTTTGAATTTAAAGCAAATCGGACCACACATGAAATTTTTCGGAGTAAATCGACTCCTGCTCCACCTACCGGAAAAATAAACATAATGCGCACCTCCTCTTTGAAACACCTTTCGAACAAAAGAACAATCATTCAAATCGGTTGAGAAAAATAGGAGCAGTAGGGATTATGGTCCAATCCGTATGGTCGAAAACGGGAGAAGAGAAGGAGAACCAATAAGGCGCCCCAAGGTGTATTTTAAGTGCGTAAGTCGCTTAAACATGGTGCCCCCGTTGCACTGGTGCAAGGGATTTCTGTACTCGTTCTGTACTCGTTCCATGCTTCTTCTACGGCCCGGCGGGTTGGATTAGTAGGCAGATTGGCCGTGG
>NW_016182448.1:4535-5899 GCF_001687245.7 Rhagoletis zephyria | reverse complement strand
AAACATGATTGCCTATTTATATAATTGATTATTATTATTATTATTATTAAAAGGATAATTTTGGTATAATTTAAATGCAAACCACTGCTGCATCTCTCTTAACACAGCTTAATGCTCTACTGCTCTCCTCTTAAATTTTTATAATGATTTCGATAGAAGTTAGTGATAGTAGTCTTTAAAGTGTATAACTCTTTTACACGACTACGTAATTTTTTACTCACCTTGCAACCCTCACACGTGAATGCGCCAAAATGAAAGCCTGCCGCCGGCTCGCCACAAACCTTGCAGGTCTGATTCATCTGCAAAAAAAAACAAAAAAACGTACCGTTAACTAAACAGATTATAAATGTATAAAAAAAGCGTTTACATGCTAAAGCTCTTGAGCTGAGCTTTAAACTTGCTACGCGCCTTGATCGGCATAATAAAGGCATTAGACTAGACGTATAAAGAAAGTAAGCCATAAAACAAATATAATTGAAATAAAGATATCAATGGTCTTCTACAATAACGACACAACTCAAAAATTCATATATTTCAGTAGAGTCAATTTAAGATTTTGTGTTTCGTAATTTAGCATTAATATGTCTTGGAACGTAATTATTTCGGATTATTTGCAGTGATTCTGTAGGGAAAATTTGTAATCTTTCAAATTTTGAATTTTTCTAAGCATCCAGTAAGTGCTGGACTGCAAAACTGCGACGAAATGAGACATGTACCACTGTCTGGTAGTGAGTAAGGGTTGGCTACTTTGGCTTTGAGACAAATGGAAAAACTGCACCTCTGCTGGGTTATTTATAAACCTAATCCGCTATATATCTCAAAAGCCTGAAATTTTGAGTTGTGCCGTTATTGCTGAGGAGCATCGATATACTTACATTTTTAAATATTTTTTTTCTTTTAAAACAAGCGTAAAAAAACTACCAACTTTATCATAAGCATAAAGCAGAGTTAGGCAATAAATTCTAGAACGATAAGAAAAAGTTAACAAAAAACAATGAAACGTAAGCAAACGACAGATATAAAGCACATTGCCTGCCAACACATAAACATTTCAATAAAGCAATAAATTGCACAAAAGCAAATAAAAGTAAATACAATTTCAATTAAAAGCAACAAATGCATGGCAAATGGCGATTGAAATCTGAGCGTGCGGTAAACTGAGCCACCACGCGAAAATTCACACGCATGTTTGTGGGCAATAATCGAATGCGTCGCCGTTGTGCGCTTCCCCATTTTTGCCTAACTTTTATTTGGTGTGTTGTTATTTTTATTGTTGTTGCTGTTGTGATTGCACATGCACAATAACGCATGTTTGGCAAAAGTCATAATCGCAAGTGAACGGCGCATGCTCCGCGACCAACGAA
>NW_016182448.1:0-4452 GCF_001687245.7 Rhagoletis zephyria | reverse complement strand
ATGTATACAAATTAGACCTCAATAAATATGAGAGCGGCGTATACTTGTATGCACTCTGATTCAGCTTCAGTTTTTTGTTGCCGAATTTCTGCAGCGTCTTTCGGACTGAACTAAAACCTGTTAATGAAACAACAAGTTTCAACACCTGGTACGAGAAACATAGCCATATTCATGCAAAGTTTGCCCCAGAGAATTTTACGATATCACCAACAATTTTTTTTTATGAACTATTTTATCCTGAGGCAGCTGTCACTCAAATTATGTCTCTATAAAATTTAACCAAAAAGCTCAATTTGCGATTGCATACAGGAGCAGCGGATGCCTTAACTGGACTAAATTCAATTCATATTTTGAGTCACAATGTCGATAATGATAACAATTTTTATAAATTTCGAAAACACTGTATTTCGCAACTCATAGGCTATGGAGCTGGGAATGTGTCCTGTTTGTTGCAACTTGTTTAATTTCACGCGAAATATTTAAATAGAGCAAGACTGGTAGAAAAAACCTTTGCACTGCAACAACAACCATGACGGCCCCAGCACCTTCAATCGTTTTAACAACGAGCGTGCGAATTTTTGTATTTATTTACCTAACCGCTGGCTGTTTACCGATGTTTTCTGTGTATTCTGTGTTGTATGCCTTTCTTATTTTGTTTTTTTCGTGCAAACATTTATTGTTGTAACATTTATTTGTCAATACAAATTTTGCAGTACCTCATGACTTGCAGCGAGTACAAAAACAAAAAAATGTGTATAAATTTATGTTCACAAGCACTTTTTCTTGGCTACCATCGCATTCTTTTTTCTGCATTTTTCTTGCTCAACTTTCTGGTGTTTGTAAGAGATTTTTGCTTCAAATTTTATTTATGGCATCAAGATGATTTTTCAATAAACTAAAAAGAGGTGGTAATAATAAGAGGGGAAGCAACAACTAGATTGCGAATTGTTGAAAAAAAACTATTACTTATAGCCGGCTTGTGGCTGGAGATTGTGCAGCTAACACGAAAGAAATTTTTAATTTGAATATTTATGAGTTTACAAACTGTTGCATGTTGCATGCTACAATAGTAACAATGGCAGCGAGTGTGTAGCAGCAGCAGCAGCAGTACGCTGTTACGATTTATTAGCGCTGATTTGTCGCTTGAAAATTTATTGGCACGCTGCTGTGTTGTTGACAACTATGACTACACTGGAGTGACAATAATCGCTGTAATGCATTTGCAGCGAGTGTAGGGAGGAGTTTGGGTAGTAGAAATGCATATTAGGTAAATATGTTTTGAGAGCATTTGATTATTATGAGATATTGAAACTTAAAGTGGTTAACCAGAAAGTTTAGATTTTTTTTTATAAAAATGAATTAAAACTCTTTTTATCAGAAAATTGTGTATTTTCATTTTTCTTAAAATAATTGTTAAAAAATGTTACATATTATATGTATCACATCATAGATATCTCTCAAATCAAGGGCAACCAATCAGGTTCGCTGCTTATGTCTTTTGTTAATATTTGTGTAAAATTCTGTTCTGCTTGCATGATTGCATGAGCGCTGTAATTTTTACGTATCGATACGAACCCGTTATAAATAAAGTATGAATACGATAAAGTTTGTGTTTTAGCTAAGTTTTAACATTTTTTTTCCTATTTAACAAGCTTTCATTTAACTTGCTCGGAATGTATGTACATACATATGTAAATATGATTGCTTGGGGAAAATCTTACAATTAATTTTCGACCAACTTTCCGATGACATAGGGACTTGAAACTTCACAGTTGGGTCAGAACTTGATGAAAATGCAATACGAAAGATTTCGTTTATAGTTAGAAAGCTTGCTTTAAAAATATGTGATTTTACTATGCTCGTCTTTGGGACCAATTTTTAATAACTTTAATCGAAGGGAAGCGTACTCCCGCTGGAACGATCTGCATCGACCAGAACGAACGGCAGTGTTATGGTACAAGGCCTGGACTATAAAGCAGATGAGTTAGAGCTTCTCTCACGGTTTCATCGATATACGTTTTGAACACATGTGAGACATACGGCCAAGCATTGTCATGGTGGAAGATCAAGTGTCAAATTGCACATTCCGGCCGTTTTACTGCAATCGACCGCCTCAATCGTATGAGTTGTTGTCTGCAGAGAGGCTTTGTCAAGCGTATGACTACTTTTTAGAAGCTCATGATACAGGATTTTCTTTTTCTCCCATGCAGAGCGGTGCCTTGGATATTTGACGAATGTTGTATGATACGAAACAACAACAATTGGTATGAATAATAAAGGGAGTAATTAAGGGTATTGATGACCCCCATGAAAGTGAGTTAGAAATAATCAACGGCATTAATCCAGCCATGAACTTCGAAAGGAAGCTATGTACGCCATGGTTATTGATTGCTACACGAAATCAACTATATATAGAGAAAGATTTATCGATAACAAATTCGATATATATGTATACCTATAAATCAAAGAAATAAAAGTACATAATAAATATATTTCGATAGTGGCATGAGAAAACATATTGTCAAAAATGTCGTCAAATAATTACAAACTTTTTTCAGTGTGGATATGAACCTATAGTGAAAAAAATATATCAATACTTTCATTGAGTTGTTGCATCGATTAATGTTTTTCGTCTATTTGTAGAGCTTTCGATAAGTAAAGGGGGGTTTTTTTAGACATGAGGTTTACACGTAAAAATAAAATGCATAGAGTTTAATGTTATGGCCAAGAATTTAGCTTTATTATAAAGATAAGGGTTTGCCATTATGCTTCAAAAATGATTTCGGGCAAGTGACCGCCGCGGCTGGCTCGAATAAATTCCAGCCGAGAGTTCAAATTTTGGAACACTTTTTGCAGCAATTGGGACCATATATTCTCTTCCAAGGCGTCAATCGTCTCGGGGTTTTCTGCGTAGACAAGCGACTTCACATAATCTCACAAAAAATAGTCCACCGGTATTAAATCGCACGATCTTGGAGGCCTCGCCACAGGAGGCCCACGACGCGAGATAATGCGCTCACCTAAAGTTTCCTTCAATAAATCGATTGTTTCGTTGGCTGTATGCATACCAAGATTCTTCCGCAAAATCTTCCATGAAGTGGATGAGTACATCTCCAATTGTTGCGCGAACCATTACTTTGGTAATAAATTTGCACGATTTGCAAACGTTGTTCCGGAGAAAGTCTGTTCATTATGAAATGGCAAACCAAACTGAATATAAATCAAGCTGTCAAAAAGACCAACTCCCAAAAAAAGTATTGCTTTTATAACGATAATTATATTAACAAATTCGTCGATAAATTTATCGATAACAGAATAGAAAATGATATCCAAAGTTTCAAAGATAACTTTTTTATGTGCACACAGCTTGTTATAGCAATTGGAAACAAAGCCACAAAATATTGCAAATTTGAGCAATCAGTTTAAAGTAATGTAAGCTGACAACTAAATAGACGGACAGTTAGACT
The DNA here is from genome assembly GCF_001687245.7 of Rhagoletis zephyria. Classification (NCBI taxonomy): domain Eukaryota; kingdom Metazoa; phylum Arthropoda; class Insecta; order Diptera; family Tephritidae; genus Rhagoletis; species Rhagoletis zephyria. The sequence continues at coordinate 985 of NW_016182448.1, read as the reverse complement.
GCAATGACAATATGGCTGCTAAAGAAAAAACACCAGCAGCAGTAGCAGCAGCAAATCTGCAACATCAGCGGCATCAACACTGACAAGTAGAATTTGTTGGTTGCACTGCTACCAACAGCTGGCACAACTTAATCCACTGCCACCGCTGTAACCCTGCAACACCACAGAAATCAAAATTTTTTTGCAAGTCACTCAGCGCGTCCCGCTGTGGCACAGCCAAGCAGCTACCAACGCCGAGCATTCCTACAAAGAATGCCTGAGTGCTGGTGGCTTAGTGCGAAAATTGTGCATATATCAATATGACTGCTGAGATATAATGTTTTCTTGTTTTCTATTTTTGCAATAGCAATCAGCAGCACATCCAGATGCCCAGCACAAATCATAGTAAATTGAATTGAAATCACATAAATCAAAGGTGGCAGCACAAATCGCTTATGAATCAACATAATTACTGTGAGATTTGAGAATTGATTTCTTTGTAATTTCAGATTGCTACATTTTTGTTTTGGTATTTTTATGATTTACATGCATTGTTGTTTCTCTGCGTATCTATGTATGCACGTACATATATGTCTGTATGTATGATGTGAATTTTTGCATTGCATCAAGCCATGCATTCGTTGCGCATTTTTGCTTAAACAATTTCGTATTTGCATTTAGTTGTGAAGTAAATCTGATTGGAAATGAAATTTAATTTAAACGATCTAGAATAAATTGCGGCAAAATTAATCTGTTCCGATTTTATTAAGAAATGTGAGTAATGGAAGATGAAACTTAGATGAGAAAAATGGTTGTCGTATTCAAAAGAGGCCATTTAAAGCTGTAGCACACCTGGAACTAAAAATTCAAATCATACATACTGTATTTATTAAAAAAAAAAAAGTTCTTATGTGAAAATTGATAATTTAGCTGAGGAAGAAAACATAATTTTGGCTCTTTCAGTTTGTGGGTTGGATAGAAATTTTATGATGCTAAAAGCCGTTAC
>NW_016182447.1:0-5900 GCF_001687245.7 Rhagoletis zephyria | reverse complement strand
GCTCACCACACCCAATTTCACCACATGACATGATATCACTTGATGTGGCTACAGAGGCAACATCATTTGGCATAAAATGAACCAAAATAAATTAGATTTAGATAGAGGTGAAAAGAGGGATAAAAAGGAAATACAACTGAAGAGTGTGCGATGTTATATTGTGGTGTGTTATGCTTCATATGTTATGTTATTTATTCTTATGTTATGGTTATGTTATGTTATGCCAAGTACTAAGCTAAACTCCCCTCCACTTAACCCATTCCAACTAATGTTATTTTAGCTCATTCAACTTACATAAACTATCCTTAATTTTATCGGTTGAATTTCAACCGCTGGGCGAACACTAGTATATATAAAATAGTACCCTGAAATGCCAGCTTAATAGGTTCTGGCTACGCCGATGAACGCCACGTTTCACAAACGGCTGTTAAATAGGGTGATGATGTTTTTGGATTAATAAGCATGATGGGCGTAACCATGACTTAAAACCCTGGAAAAGTTACGTAGATTTATTCAAATATAAAAAATATTCAAATAGAATAAAATAGAATACATTAAAACCCATTTAAATAATTTGGCGAATTCAAACAAGAGCCAAAAACACAACCTAGCCACCTTTTCAAAACACTTAGTTTCATGAATTCGCGAATTATGCATAAACGGACCCATTTTTGATTGTATGAAATGAAGAAGTAATGAATTCTGGTGCATAAACGTGGTATATGTCTGGTAAACACTATCTGCAGGATGAACATGGTTATCGAGGTGATCGACCCCATAACATATAACAGGGAGTCGATAACGATGTTTAACCTATAGTTAGTGTTAACCAGGCATGGAGAATTTGGCCTCAGGGCCGTTTTCACCATCTCTGGTTAACACTAATCAGTTAAATATCGTTGGCGACGTTACTCACTCCATGCAAAGCTCATTTAACAGATATTTTATGTGACAACTCTCATGCAACGTCAAGTATGCATAACTAAGCTATTAACCAGACATTGAGTACCCGGCCCCTAGTCTGTATACATACGTACATAATATGTGATGTTGGTATGTATGTTAACAAGTTGAAAGAACTCAATGCAAACCGAATGCAATGCTTATGCACAATCCGGTTTATACAAAAGCAAACACTTTTTATTCGCAACTTACCACCATGAGCATGGGACATGCCCCATTGTAATGAAGACGGCCCAACTGGCCATTGTGGATGTAATCAGCAGTCATACTAGGTAATATAAATATGTATGTAGACCACAGTCGGCACGCAGTGAAAATAATTATGTAAACAGGAGCAGGATCACTGGTGTTCCTATACTTGTGGATATATGTATGTGCTATATATTTACTGTCCAAAGCCACTTTAAAATACAGCAATACGCCCTCAAGCTGCAAGCGTAAGACGCGTACTATTCTTCCAGGTTGAGAGCTTTTGGTATTTTATGCAGCCATCAAAGCCAATTGGATTGCGATCTCCGAGAGTGTATGGATGCATGTATGTACATATTAATAGTATGTACATATATATATCTCATAAAACTTGTAATACGTAGATAACAACTATCAAAGCTTTATCGGCCCGAATTCCCAGTACGAAAACTCAACTCAACTCAAGACAAGACATGATGATAGACTTCAGTCAGCAAACCTTATGTAACGAACAACAATTAAGAAAGTCTAAGTTCGGCCGGAACCGAACATTAAATACCCGTCGCAATTACTAACTATATGATTTTCATCTTTCCGCAAGCTACCGCTACATGGTAAGCCGGGGTGTATCTATTTTGAGTAAATTAGCGTCCTTAAATTTCGAAATATTGAAGCTTCAAGCATTTCTGAAATTTACCGTTATATGAAAAGCGGCCTCAATTTTAGTTAGATTTCAATAATTCTCAACGTTTTGCTTTTATGTGGCAAGCACAATAACCATACCGCGTTTGGTACAAATTAGTAGAACGCTTATCGAGATACATATGTATATGTCATCATAAGTGGGTGGTGCCAAGCCCATTTCCCAAAATTTTATTATAGACGTATTTCTTGGCAAAGAATTGTTGCAAACATCAATTTTTAATAAATTAGCTTTAATATTTACTGATTTATCGAAGATTTCGTATTTGTCTAAATTACCGTTATATCTACGGTGACCATCCGTTCTGTTTTTTGCAGGACCGTACTGTTTTTCAAAGGTCGGTCCTGCGTAATTTTTCAAACCTGAAAAACCTGAAAATGTACTGATTTTTTCCAAGTGTCCTTCATTTGTCCCGCATTTTATTCGTTATTTTAAAATTATCGGACAATGGATGGATTTTTTTAAAAAAGTGTTTTTTGGTACTTTTCTTAGCTTTTCTTCAATATCTCATGAAAAAATCTCCAAATTAACGTAAGCGACTTACAGCTCGAAGGGTATTGATGTGCCTCTTACCAAAATATATAACTTGTGGCGACTTCAATGAAAATTATTAGTGCTACAGGCGAAAAAAGTGAGATTTTCAATCAAATATGCAGATTCATTTGATTTTTTTTTTCATTATTTAAAAAATTCGATAAAGAAGATATATCATTACAGTAAACTTTGAGCCAAAGATAATGAAAATCGGATCAGAAATGTAAATGCTATGGAGCGCAATCTGCACAAATTATATATTTTTGTAAAGGGCACTTTGTAACTCGTCGTTTACGTCGATTCATGACGTCGATTTTTGACAAATAACTGCGAAATGTACCAAAAAAAACAAAAAAAAGGAGGGTATTGTTTTCGTTTTGAATTACTCAAAATTTGCCTATAAAATAATCTTTTAAAGATATTCACTTTTCGTGTAAGCTATTGTAATTATAATATGTTTTACTACACTTTTATAAATATTCATGTAAAAAAGATTAATATCAATGAAAAAAACGTGATTCCTTTTTAAAGTTTAAAAGGTATTAAGAATTTAGAATCATAAATACTCTTTTGATATTTTTATACTACGTAAATATATGTAGGCATATTTTTGAAAAATTGTCCTTCATTTTGAATCCATATTTATGGTCACCGTAACTATCACATGAGAAGTGATTACTTTTTCCCCAAGCCCATACAAAACTAACCGCTAAACTGACGAAAAGTTTTGGTCAGTTTTCTCACTAATTTCACTAATAATCATAGATCAGGCTTCTGGCAGGGTATGGATACCTTAAAAATATTGGATCTAAGGTATCGATACCCTCGCACATCGATACGTTTGGCTATGAAGGTATTCCTTATGAACCAAATAAGTTAAATTGTTTTATTTTATGTCATAAGTTAACCATTATCTGGGAATCCTTAACTCCAAACTATATGCTTAATGATGAATGGTATTTGACACAGATAATTCTTTGGAAAAAATTACATGATAGTTACTCTCGTTTAAGAAAAAATTGCTCATAAAATATTTATGAGAAAGTCTTCTTTTGTTGTAGTTACTTACCATGAATATAGGCTTTCAAAAATTATGAGGCAAAGATTAAAATACAATAGTTGTCAAAATGTCTCCTTATTACTTCACAAGGTAAAATTCCACATACAATTGGAAGTGTGAATAGTACAGAAACAAAATGATACGGATGAAATTTTATTAAACGAAATTCTTAAAAGCATTTAAAAATTTAAGATTTTCTAGTATATAGATACAGCGAACTGGAATAATTTTTCTATTTGACATCTACTTTTCCCCAGACTAAATGCGAAGATAGCGATTAAATTTTCTTAACCTTTTTCTTCTTTGATTATATTCTTTAACAGCTAGACTCCCACTACCTTTTTTCTTTCCCGCTAGTCTTTCCTGCGGATGTATTTCCTTGCATTTTGCTCAAGGCCTTCACATGCTAACGCGCGGCAAACCCGTCGAGTTATACCCCAGTTATGCATACTTAGCTTAGCTTGAGAGTTGTCACATAAGAATCTGTTAAACGGGCTTTGCGTGTTAAGCCTGATATACAGTTCCATGCGAGCGTGAGTGTGAGCTTTTTATTTATTTATATTATTCTTCGTTATTACATAACTTTATGCAATGTTTGATACATCAAAAGATAGAGAATTAATCTTCAGAATTTTAGAATAAAAACTAATTTAAAATGCATAATATGCCTTTTTTCAAGCACACACTTAACTGTGTGCGTACGCAAAGCATTCGCATGTGAACGACAAATTTTGACAGATGTGTGTGGGCGTCCATTTTAAATTAGTTTTTATTCTAATAATTCTGAAGATTTAATTCTCTATCTTTTCATGTCTCAAACATATGCATAAAAGTTGAGTAATAACGAAGAATATTATCAAAATAAAAAGCTCACATCACGCTCACGTCTACGCATGAATTAGTGAAAAAGTATGCATGTATTGCTATTGTCATGACAACATAGTTTTCAATCATGATGGAATAATACAAGGTGGTATCAGTTGTGACAGCTCGCTTTGACACTGCCTTAGCTCAGTAGAATGAGAAGAAAAACGGGAAGAAATTAATCCCCATATGGGGGAAAATATAAAACTTTTCATTTTCTCCTAAACAAAATTTGCTTTTTTATAGTACATTCATAATGAAATGAAATAAAATAAGATAAAATACCTTTTTAGGAAAATAAAATTTGTATACTGAGAAAAAATAAAAAAACGTTCAACTATATTATGAGGCAAAGAATTGTTAAAGAAGTAACAGCGTGAAGTTGCCAACCGATAACACCTTGTATTATTGCATCATGGCTTTCAATGCATGCGTTTTTGACAACTAAGGCGTTCTGCACATTGGTCGTCCAATTATAGTTACTTCATCGTCACAATCATGATGCAACGATTACATGACGACTACATTTTCGCACACTCGGTCGCAATATTTCAATTCATTTGGCGTCTAAAAATTGACTTGAAGCAGGTATTTTCTGTTTTACTGGTAATATTTTCAAAAACCTGCAATTTTTATAATATGTACTATGCTGCAACAATTCTAGACATAATTTTTCAGTAATATCTCTTCTTTTCTTTTCCTGAAATGAATTTTGTACATGCACACAGAGACTTTTTACAAATTCGTCATATTTTATGGTTAAAACGCTCACTTTTATTGAATTTTATTGCAATTATCCACTTTTTAAAAATTTCGACAGATTTTATGCAATTTTAATGCAAATATTAACTTTTTCACCAATTTTTCCCCATAAAAAGTAAACAAACAATGCGTGCACAACGATTAGCAAACGGCAGTGCCGTACTTATCCATTTCTGCATCTTCTATGCAGATCTCGCTNATTTCTGCATCTTCTATGCAGATCTCGCTATGGCGAGACCATAACGCAACTATGATTGGACGAAAAGTGTGCAGATAGCCTAATACGTACATATATCTTCATGTCTCGACATCATTGTCCAATGTAAACGCGCCGTAAAGATCGATGGCTCAGTATATACTGAGGTCGAAGGAATCAATCGAATTTGAACGGAAACTATCGATGCTAAAAAGATATCGATGCATTCTTTGTTTCGCTATTGAGGCGCCAAATAAGTTTTTTTTTCTCTCAGTTGCAATTTTACAATACCTTAGCAATGGATGAGAATAAATTAAAAAATGCATCCGCCTTTAATGGAAAGGAACCGGAATGCATCGAAGGGAATAGTAGAAATTCGAATATCAAAGACGAAATCAAGGTCATTCAAGAAAATCCAGATGAGCAGCAATACCTGGACCTAATAGAAAAAATTATCGCAACCGGTAGCTATATACGATTTTAAAAATGTTTTTAAATGTTATGAGTCTTTTTTTTTAACGTTATTTTAGGCGTTGACCGTTCCGACCGCACGGGCGTTGGTACTCGCTCAATTTTCGGCGCTCAAATGCGTTTTAACCTCCGTGACGACTTTCCACTGCTAACTACAA
>NW_016182446.1:0-5901 GCF_001687245.7 Rhagoletis zephyria | reverse complement strand
CCAATTGAAGTGGAACAAACGGGCAGTTGGGCTGGAGGCGGCACAAGAGCAGTGTTACTTAATGGTAAATATATGTATATACTTTATATAAATATACATATTATCTATGGACCATATGCAGCGTAAGCTCCGCAGTGATATTGTATACATACAATGACATATACATACGTACATACAGTATATATATGTATGTATGTATTTAATTGCGTGTATTACAAAAATTCCAAATACACAAAAGCGGCTTGAATAATTGAAACTACACTGTGAAACTGCCATTTTATGGCCTCAACCGAAGAATCACAAATCGATAGACAAATAAAAATGGATTAAATAGTAGGAGCAGAAAGGAATGTTACTCATACGCAATGTAAGCACATGGCCATACTTAGGGCCAATTTGAAATTAATATTTAAACGGCACTTAAGTATAATTTTGGATAGTTATTTAAATGCCATTTAACTTCCGTTAGGTTTCAGATAAATTTTATTTGAATATGCCAAACAAGTGGCAACACTGTTGCTTGCTGCTTGAAATTGTTGTTGCATTTGTTTGTTTGTTTACATTTTGTACTGAACAGCTGATTGTTCTTTGGCAAGATTGATAAAACAACCTATCTATTTATCTTGGTTGTTTGGTACAAACACAGGGTTGCATACATATCTCATATTTAAATAGCCAATATTGGCCATTTTAATGCAGTACGGTATACATATCCGTAATCCACGTCTCCCCTCCTTTAACGGAAGGAATGAAAGGTTAACATATTTTTCACAAAAAATTGTTCGCTTTGTTTAACCCACGGTGGATAAGTTCTTTATTTTTTTGCTATTTCTTAATTTGTATCCACATACATTTATAATGGCACTTACCTAAATTTTAGAAACAGGCTTACTTTTGATCGGATGGTTTTTTCATCGTCAGTGACCGCGAACAAAATCATTTGCTTAATATTTCTATAGAAAATTTTAATGCTCTCAGCACCTCACATTTCAAAAAAGGTCAAAAAACCTATTCCGGTTGGAGTTAGATTTAAAATTTTACTACGGGTCTCCTAAGCAAGAATTGTGTATGATGTCAATTTATACATACAATTATATAGAGTATGTACGTAGCAAAATTATTTTATGGTATTATTGTGTGTACACTAATTCGTTTAGGCTCTAAACAAAAACCCCTAAAATTGCTACACAGTGTTGCATGTAAACCCACATGCACACACACTCGCCAACGTGATGACTTTAATAAGGTTACATAAATTTTAAACGATTGCGACACGTCTATTTGGGTTAATCATCAATTTTATTAAATGCAAATTTATTAGTTTGACACTGCCAATTAAGCGGTAGAGGGCGCTAAGAAAGACATGCTGAAGGCAAGCCACAAATGTAGGCAAGCGCGAAGTGGGAGAAGGAAGTGCGAAATCGGTGATAAAATATGCCCTTGGGCTAAGTGAGTGAAAACATCCATATTATACTTGCATTGAATGCGTTTGATTGTGCATTCACGTGTGTCTACTTATTTGTATGTATATATGTATGTACCTATTTGTATGTATGTACATATGTACCAATTCTCACATGCCAGCCTAACCAACGAATCAACCAATTAATTACATACTTTATTAATTAATTAATAATTTGTGAAATTACTCCTTTGTGCGCTTTACGTGCAGAATTAAATTGCAATGTACGCACATTTACAATGCAATTGGCGCCAATAACAACAACTTAATCCTGGCATCACAACACTGCTACATGAATGCGATATATATACCTCAGCGTAGGTGTATGCTTTATGAGCGTATGCAATCCTGCATAATTGCTTACAAGTCTCCAATTATATATGCAGATATGTACATTAGACTGCATCACCAAAAAAAAGTTGCGATTTTTCCGTCAGGATTACAAAATCTATTATATTTTAAGACGTTCACCAAAATATTTCGGGAAACATATTAAGATTTAAGTGAGCTTGATCGATTTGAAAATACCTCCAAAAATGGAGTTTTTTATGAATAAAAATAGTTCCTCATCATTACGATTCCGTTCAATATTTTTTTAAAATAATTTTATGCAAATTTTTCAAGCTTAAACCGTTTTGTCATTTGAGGGGGTTTTTTCAAAGAAAATCTTTAAGAAACTACTTTTATTCATAAAAAACTCCATTTTGGGAGGTATTTTCAAATGGGTCCAGCTCACTTAAATCTTAATATTTTTCCGAAATATTTTTGTGTACGTCTTAAAATATAATAGATTTTCTACTTCCAATGGAAAAACAGTACCGATTTTGTATTTTTTTTTTTGAATGGGGAGTGATGCAGTCTAATGTACATACATATGTATGTATGTATGCTTGGCTTGTCAAAGGCAATCTAGGCAAGCGGCCAATTTTTTAGAGCCATTTACATATGAAGCACGCACATTGCCAGGCTAATTATGGTCCAAACCGCAAACCAGCAATAATCAAAATATTTTTAATGTGTGGGAGATAGAGACAAAGGGAGAGAGCGTGAGCCAGCTGCAGAAGAAAGCACTTGTAAAGAGATAATGAAAAACTTTTGTTGAAATGTATGTATTGTACGCAACCATATACTACTAGTCATGCATGTACGTATGTATGAACACATGATGTATGTATGTTTGTAAGCTTACAAATTAACTTGATAATATATGGGTCTGGGCCTGTGGGACTATCAGTTAGTGTGCAGTGTGGGATGCTGTCGGAAAAAGGATTTATTTGTCATATTCCCGGAGGAGTCTTTATAGCCGACAAACACTCCGTTGTACATACGTATGTATGTGGACTTATGTATGTAGTTGCATTTTTTGTGGGGAACACTGCATATCTTACGAACATAAATTACTCTGAATTGTAGGATCTACAAATGAGACATAATTTCAAATAAATGCATCACATATATACATACATACATACATAAAGTTGATTGTATTTGCAAGGGGTGCAACGAAAAGTGACGGACATAAATACTAATACCTTTATTAAAGTTGATACCTTCTGTGAATTTAAAAGCATGTGCTTTATAAAGTAGGTCTTGGTCTTAAGCACTAGAAAAAATATAAAATTCTTTTTGAATCTATAAAACTTAAAATTTTTGTTTAACCTAATCAAAATCGCTGGTTTTTTGTTTTCGATTGCTTATGATCACTATTACTTCGGATTTGGAGACACTAGTATTCTGGGAAGCTTTGAATTTGTCGCTGATAAGACGATTGACTTTAATGGAGTGCCCTGCCTCTCTTGCGGTTGCGTCTAATTATTTCCTAGTTCAGCCTAAATAAGCCACATTGAAATTACAGGAGTTAAAAAAGGAAAAAAAAAACTGTTCAGCCCTGTAAGAAGACAGACAGATAACAGTGTACGGAAAATGTAAAGCTTTGAAAGGACAAAAAAAAACACAGAAATGCGTAAACATAATATTAAGTCGTTTATTTTGGATCTGTAACCGTTTTTTCCACATCAGGTCATTTTGCCAAGATATTTTAATATTTATTAAGAAAAAATCAAACATTAACAAGGAAAAATTAAAAAAAAATAACAAATCTTATGATCTTTTTTTCATTTGTATAAAACCTGGTTCTTTTGCCAAAAATTCAAGGTGCAGGAAATAATGTTACTTATACTGCAATTCGTACATGGCGTATGAGTAACGTTTTCCAAGTTAAAAGGCTGGCTGCAGCTCTTAAATAAAACGTAACATTTATATAAAATGACGCGCAAGAAATGGAATATTTCTTAAATCAGTATTTGTTCAAATATACAGCAAAGCACTTTTTCAATCAACAGAAATAATGAAAAATGTATGGAATTATCTTGCAAAAATTACCTCAACTAGAAAATAGAATGAGCATTTCCTACAAATTAAAATGATATACATATTAGGGAGGTTCTTATAATATCAACATGAAAATTTTGTATCTTTTGCATATAGAATAAAGATATCCACGAAAATTTCAAAATATTAAAAAAAAATCGACAAAATTTTCACTTGAAATCTGATAAATTTTGACATATTGTTACAACTTATTTATATAAATGCATAAACTCGACATGTAATAGCTCGTTAAAGTAAAAATTTTATGGAATTTTTACGATTTATAAAACATAGAATTTTTTCAAACCCTGGTAGCGCCCCCTTAAAATTTTTATTTTAAATTTTTAAATTTTCGTGTATGCTGATATTTTAACGAACACTCTCATATGTATGCATCTATTATTCTCACAACCAACCGCAGTTGACACAGTTCCTGAAAAAAAAATCTGTTGAGATTAACTCACGCAAACTGGCACAGCTATACACACACTGTCACAACAACATGGAGTAAAAATAATTACTACCGTCCGCCCACGTGAAACATAGCAACGAAAACAAGCGCAGTTAGTTAAATCACTCATTGCATTAACACGGCAACACTGGTCGGCCGCTTTTAAAGAGGTTATTATGTGACCCGAGGGATAGATTTATGCCATGCAATGAATGAAGTGCCAACAAAGTTGGCTGGCGGCTGGCGGCTCGTGGCTGACTGCGGATGCAAGGATAACAGTACCATCAGAAGACAAATACACCACACGCATACATAAGCACATAGAGTATTTGCACAGTTACACGCATATAGCATGTTACCGTTTTTGGCTTTATATTCCATTTTATGTCGTTAACGTTACCCCAAGCTTTCGCCATTGTTTCTCTTTACTGCCTTTTAAAGAGCCCACACGCTTATGCGCCCAGCCGCTGAAGTTGTGAAGTTGAGCGTTGCTTGTTGGACCGTGAATTGCTGTGAATTTTCGTCGGCTCAGTGGCTATAATTCTTGCTGAATTGCCGTTGGTGTCTAAACTTACGCCGTTGCCACAGTTAAGTGCCTAGGTTGGTGTATGTGCGTGCGCGTGTGTGTGTGTGTGTACGTGTGCGTGTGCGAGTGAGCGTATGCGCCTATGTTTATGTTTGCACAGCGTTTAACACAATTTACTAGTTCACTTCATTTTGGTGGCTCATTTTCATGGTTTGTAGCTGTGTAGGAAAAAAACGGCGCATACTCGTAATAAACAAAATGAAAGCGAAATTTGCCATGTTTTTGCTGCTGTTTAGCTTAATTTGCGGTTTGCTTTTGGCGACCACACTTTTATCACACCTTTTTTGTTGTAAGCGAAATACATATTTGTTTTTCAACGCAATGCATATTTTCAGCTGCTTTTGGCATTGTTTGCATGCTGCGTTGCGTTTTGTCTATTAAACTTGCTTGCTATAATGAAGTGAAGTGCCACATTATCTGTGGGCTTTATGCATAGCGATCATTTAAAGCGGCTCTGTGCCAGTGTGCTGTGAGTTTTACTGGTGTTGGGAAAGGATTTGATAGGAAAGTGGTCTGCGGTATTTACCCAGCAAGGAAAGCTACTAGTAAAAGATACCAGCAAAAGATACTAGGTTCCTAAAAAAAATGTTGCAGAGTAAAAACATTGGAAAGCTCTGCATAATTAGGTCTTACTTCGTAAAAGGATTTTCGATTGATTTTCATTAATCTACATCTAAAGGAAACTGACAAGTATTCAGCAGTGGCACTCAGAGAGTCGGGTCTGTGGAAAACGGAAAACCTTTGGGCATAGCGTAATCTTACATTCTGGCAACTGTCTTTTAGCTCGGCACAGTCTTTTGAAAGCAACAGGTCTTTCGTAAGAAAATTGTCAATTCTGGGAACTATCTTTAAAGATTTTTTCTGTCTTCATCAAAAGACTAATTGAAAGATCTGCTAACGAGGTGGTCTTAGTTTTATTCTTTTTGTATTTTAGCAACACGTTTCCTAAAACCTAAATGAAGTAAAAAAATATATATATATATATACATATTTAAAAATTAAAAATAAAAACTAAAAATTAAAAAAAAAAAA
>NW_016182444.1:0-5901 GCF_001687245.7 Rhagoletis zephyria | reverse complement strand
TTATTTCACAAAGAGACTGAGTGAAATTTCCTGAGAAAATAAAATTTTTTACTTGCATGTAAGCTCGCGAACACGTCGATGTATGTACATATATACATACATACATATGTATATGTAGAGGTATACATATTTATGTAGGGCTCTCCTTAAAACATTGACGTTGAAAACAGTAATCTGCTGTGATATTTGGATTTACTGAATGGATGCTTGCGTGCCAACAAAAGATATATGTATTCACTGCTACATAGTTGTTGCAAGCACTCGTTGCCACATCTTGCCGACCGGAAAGTGAATTGTGCAGTCAAACTGACTATGAAGCTTTGCATATATGCACATATTTATATATGAATGCTTGTGCGCACACATGTAGATATAAAACGAAATCGATCAGAAGGAATTTAAAAATTAATTACAGTGAAAGCATTCGTTTTTATCCCTTTTCTGGCCACACTTGGCTACATACAAATGCATCTGCTTCAGCTTATTGATTCCGGAGCTACGAATTTAATTTTTCAAGTTATTTGCTACAAATCTTTCCAATAGCAGCTCGATAACTATAGATTAGTTGAATGCAGCTATTTAACATTTCTAAATCGCCATTTTAAGCTGTAAAATGTTACTTTAGCCATACATTATATTTTATTCCATTTCGAATGTAAATAATTCGGAAAAAATGAGGCGAAGGCAGTTTGTAATTGAAGTTGCACTAAAATAAACAGTTGAAAACAGGGCATAACAAGTATATGGTTACAAATGTACACCATAAAATGGCAATCCCGCAGCAACCTTTTGCACCTCCAACAATCGGAAAATCGAGTACATATGTACATATGTATGTATGTTGGTGAGGAAGCTCAAAGCTAAGCAACATATTCATGCTACTGCAGTGAGCGATTACCCAGGTCAAGTGAAAGTCAACGAGCGCAAATTAATATAAAATGTTTGTATCTGTTCTCTATTATTTTACACATCACAATCAGGAGAGCAAGCAAAGCAATGCCGAGAACTTGTAGCAACTGCTATTAAATTTCTGCGAACAAAAATCACAGGGGCGGAAGGAAAGCGCAGCGTCAACAAAGAGGATGCATGAACTGTAAACGTTAAATGGGTGTTCCCTTTTTTTGCTACGTAAATATATCTATCGATGGTTGTCTACAACAACGACATAATTCAAAACTCAAAAAAAAACAGAGTCTTTACTACTTAATTTTAAGGGCTTCATGTCTGCAATCCTTGTCTAATCTATGTCTAATCCTTGCTACGTTTTTAGTAATCTTTACTTCTAAATTTAGTAAGGATTAAATATAAATTATACAAGGATTACATACATGAGCCACTTAACAGTAGTAAGAAAGTTTTTTTTTTTTTAATTTGGAGTGATATAAATGAGTATTACTACCGCATGCTACGTACAAATTAAATCGGGATTCTATATCAAAGCAAATAAATTTTTTAACCCTCGCGCTTTTCATATATTTTATTTGATACTGAAATATAAAATTTTAATTTGTTCAAAGCATTTTTATTGCAAAACCCTTTTTTCCAGAAAACGGTGTGAACCAAAACAATGAAAATAAATCAGCTATTTGTTATGAAATTCTCATTTAAAAGTATCAATGAAGGTAATGTTCCCTATTTTTTAAACTTATTTAAATTAATACACTAACGTCCCAAAATTTTTTTACAAATCTTTTCACAAAAGCTTGGAGTTGTGAAGGGTTAATTTTTTAATAAATGTAAGCAATTGCTTTTTCTTAAAATGTCATACCTTTCACTTAAATTTATTTGAAAAAATTTAGTAAAAGGTCTGAAATTATAAGAATAATAATTTTCTAGGTTTTATGCATACCACCCAATAACTTTTCAATGACGGAACTACACAAGTTTTCATAACAACTGCATGCATTAAAAAATTTACCGAAGTTTCACTAAAAAGTCAACACTTTTAAAATATATATTTTTTGCAACCCTAATCAAGATTTTTAAGTCGACATTTTTTAATTCTTAAGGTCCTTTGCTAAAAAAAAAAACTATATTTTCCGTAGTGCCTAAGTGGCGATGAACTTCGTCTTAAGCTGAAATGCTTAGAAGATAGAAAAGATTGATGACGGAAGGAAATACCTTCTCTGTAGTACTTATATAACATGAAACACAGTCTAGATTTGTTTCAGCTATTCAACTTTCTATGAAATTGTTTCAAAAAGCTGCCATTAATTACAGTCTTAGAGCATATTTTAAGGTTTCTAAAAAACACCAACACCATCACCATCATCATCACCGGCCTCGGGTTTGAGGATAGGTCATTTTAAGTGGGAAAATAAAACTCAAAAATAATGATTATCTCTGAGCGAAAAAATAAAAATCATAAGGTAATCATTATTTGTGATCGAAAAAATATAAATGAAATGATAATTATTTCCGTTGAGCAAAAAAAAAAACTCGATAATAATTATTTTTATACGAAAAAAATAAAAATCATAAATTAATAATTAAATGCTGATTTAAATTATTGTACTCATGATTACCATTCCTGTTTATAAGTATAAGGGATACCAACAATGTAGTATTTTTGTTGCAACAATTTGGAAATTGATAGTATTCCTAGAAAGTGCTCAACAGGAGCTTTTATTGAATATTTCTGTATTCGAATTATACTAGCATTTATTGTTCAAAACTGTGCATGAATGCAGTAAAGATATAGTTAGTAGAGAGGAATTGACTGGATTTGCAAACGTCACTTTTCTGTATACTGCTTTGTCCGATTGGCAGGGAAAGTGAACAGCGAATGCCATCGAAAATTGTATCAAACTCCGCATCAGGTCCTAGCAGCTGAAAATATAGTGAGCCCTGGCAGCTGTTCCACGAGTATTAGTTTTTCTATCAGGATGTCTATTAACTACTTAGGCTTTTCACAGCACGGAAATTGCTAATGAATGCCGTACCTTAACGCATGTCACTCATCATTGAACAGTGAATATTGAAGCATGTATGTATATACATTTAAATGACTACATTTATTATAGCAGTAAACTGATGTTTTACAAGTCGAGATTTATGTGCTTAAAGAATGCCGGATAACATGCAGAGGCAGCGCTCGCAGAGACCACAATGTTTTCATTTAGCAACTTTGTGGTTATATCACGCAAATGCACTCACTTTGGTAATTTTAAGCGGACGTCTACTCTTAATGGCATGCTTATAAGCAGAAATCTGTTTACGTGATAGTAGACTGCTAAGTTTGTATGCAGTTGTGNTATATCACGCAAATGCACTCACTTTGGTAATTTTAAGCGGACGTCTACTCTTAATGGCATGCTTATAAGCAGAAATCTGTTTACGTGATAGTAGACTGCTAAGTTTGTATGCAGTTGTGGGAGAATGTAAACACCGACGCTGTAACTATTTAAGGGACAATATGTTGTAAAACAATGTAATACATACAATCTGTTGCAGTCAGCTAGACGGCGGCTGATGGCTCAACCAGCACACAGACATATGTATTTAGTATCTAGCAATGAATACAAGATATGTACTGACAAGCAGGTGAATGTCTGCCAGAATGTTAGCAAGGATCAATTTACTTGTCACAGCTTGTAAAACACGAATGCTTTTAATATGTTTTAAGTGAACTTTTCATGGCCCTCTCTCTCCTTTTATTGCAGTGCATATATGTATTCAAAAATCAGCCAACCAAAATTCAGCTGGATGTTGACTTTACGCTGAGCTATGAATAACTAATAATTTCATATCCATGGAAATGCAAATTCTCATAAGTGTAACAAGCGGATTTAAAAGACTATAAAAGGTGTTGAATTTTTTTGTCCAAAAGAGAAACGATGCAGATTTCGCGAAAGCTTTGGTTCAATTTTTTTTTATGCTTTGGCATTTGAATTAATAGCGGTATCTCCCTTATTTATACATGACCAATGCTTGCCTCTTGAATACGGGCATTTGAACTGGAAATTATCAGTTGAAGTATGAAGTCGGAAAACCAGTTAACAGAGGACACTGGACCATGTGATATTGAATATACACACATACATACATAAGTTGCGTTGATTTTGAAAGTGGCATAAGTTATTTCAAAGCTCGAGTGCTTAAAAGGCCGGTTGCTTGTATGCGAACGCGTCCGTTATTCGTTCAACAGCATCAAACAAAGGGAAAAGGTTTTGAAATTAGCTTATGACTATAGAATGATTTACAGATGCATTCGATTACAAGTAACCGGCCATTTAAGCACAAAAGGTGTGTAGTGACTTATGGCACTTTCAAAATAAACGGGTCTATTTACTGTTGCTATATCCAGCAGTATGTCTACATTTGATGTATCTACAAATATACAAATATATGAAATTCCAGCATAATGGACTCCATTAATTTCCTTAAACGCCCTTTTATATTACACTGTAGTTTTAATAGACTTTTAGTGAAAAGCCATTAAATGGTCGTTAAAAGTTTAACTGCGCACCCACAAAACAAGCGATGGGTAAATTTGTAAAACTACATATTTAGTACAATGCCGGAAAAAATTGTTGGCACAGAGAATTTTTCACAATGTAGGGCAAATTTTTTTATTTCAATTTTCCACAAATTTTTGAGGAAAAAAAAACTATACTAAACTAAACTAAAGGTTTTTGATGCAGATTGACAGATAATGCGAAACTACATCGATTTTTTGTCTCTCCTGAACAATTTCAAAAAATGGACTTGGCAACTTTTCACCTTTAGGTAGCGTTATACTACACAAAAAATATATTCATAAGATTTTATAATTTTTTTCCATACAAAAGAAAATTGTGGAACGTGCGACCTTTATATGGAAAAAACTGCGTGACACAATCAGCCAAGCAAATTGAAACCTGCCCTTTACTATACTAAAATTTAAGGGTTACAACACGGCATTTTCAAATTGTCTCTAAATAATCTGATAAGATAATTACAAATTTGTATTTTAGGCACTAAGCCTAGACATTTTATTTTGATGTTTTTTATTGTAGTTTACACCATATTTTTATAAAAAATTTTCGGGAAAAGTTCTCTGTTGCCAATACTTTTTTCCGGCAGTGTACATACATACATATGTATTTGTCGTTGAGGTCACAAAAGATATTTGTTAACATAAGTTAAGGGTATATGCAATTCATTATGTATAACGAATGTTAAAGATGAACCAAAAAAATCCATTTAACTTTTGATCGTTTGTATGAAACTGCGGGTCTTTGGAAATTAATTCGGAGCATACCAATGTCAACAGATGAGAAGAAATACAACAAAAATGTGTGACATTTTTATAGACTCATAACATTATTTTGATGATACAATTTTTAATTTTAATGGAATGTCGTTGCTCATGAGAGATGCAACAAACAGATCGAACCTGGGCCATAAAAAATGATTCATAAACTTAAGTAAATTTAAAAACAAATTCTAGTTTTATAAGAACCTTCCCACTAACATATTCGCCACAATTGCTGCGAAATGCAAAACATCTGGAAAATTTTAGTAGATTTTCTATGAAATCAATATTTACCAGAAACTAAACTTCTGCAAGTCAAACTATCCAACGCGATGTGATTTGAAGATGATAATTATGGCAGCTAGACATTAAAGATTCCATAGAATAAAAGAGAACAGAACCTAATTCGGTTACTAAGCTTAGTCTGGTACTCATAATTAAGAACACTTTAACATATTTCTGGATCAAAACCATTATTTTTAAAAAATAATTGAAATAATTCTAGATACTCGAATTCATCTTTATTTCTTTAAATATGGCTTTACAACAGGACAAATATAAGATTTTTGCTATGCCATTATTATTACTACTTATTTTTGATTTTATTTTTAGTATGCCCAGCACTTCACCCACAGCTCTTTAACATGTCATAAATGTTTGCTTAA
>NW_016182443.1:0-5901 GCF_001687245.7 Rhagoletis zephyria | reverse complement strand
TAATTGCAGACTGTGCTGCTGCTTTATCATCAATGCACGCGCCCGATTGCTATCTGACTCTTTCTCTGTTTGAAAATCATTAGTCAAATTATGAGTCGCCCCTCATTTGAATGAACTGCTACATATTTTTACATGATAAAGTTTTTTGCCTTCACTTTAATTCCCCATTTGATACATTTTACTTGACTAAAAGCGACGCAACGATTTTTTCCTAAAATTCATAAGAAATTTCTTCTCCATTCATTAATTAGCCAATTTGGCTGCTGCTCTGCAAGTGACTGAAATGACTGCAGTGCACTGCAAAGATCTGGCTCAGGCAAAAATCGGTCTGTTCAGTGCCAATCGGGACTGTTTTTCCCTTTTCTTTTATTCACATTTCTCTTCTTTTTTCTCCTTCCCACTTTTTGTTCTGTGTGCACTGTACTAATTATAAAGTGAGCAATTGTGATCGNTCCCTTTTCTTTTATTCACATTTCTCTTCTTTTTTCCCCTTCCCACTTTTTTTTGTTTTGTGTGCACTGTACTAATTATAAAGTGAGCAATTGTGATCGTAGCTAGAACGTNATTTTCCTTTTTCTTTTATTCACATTTCTCTTCTTTTTTCCCCTTCCCACTTTTTTTTGTTCTGTGTGCACTGTACTAATTATAAAGTGAGCAATTGTGATCGTAGCTAGAACGTCTGCACTTGAATCGAAGCTTTGGCAATTTTCTCAGTGCAATTGGTTATTACACTGACTGCTTGGTGGATGCCAAGTGAAAGAGAGAAAGAAAGAGAGAGGGTCAAATTAGCTTTCCTCTTTTTGAAACTGCACACTCGCCAGTTTTAGTTAACTAAGTCTCTCTAAAGTGAAGCGTTTCCACTGAATTGATATATTTTCTTGGATTAGCCAACAAAAAAGACCAGTCAGCCAGCCAGCCATTCAATGATTGGCGTAATACTAAGTTTGTTTTTATAGTTTGCTTACTTTTTTACTGCTGCTGCTTTTAAAAAAGTGAACGTTTCTTGCTTCTGCTATTGTGTTGTTACTTCTTCTAAAACGCTAACGCCAATTTGTGAGCTGTCGCTTCTTATCTTTCCGCCGCTTGCTGACATTGTTCACTGCTCAGAAAAAAAAGAGAAAGAAAAGAAAAGAAAAGAAGAGTATAGAAGGCCATCTAGAAGGCCTATTGTCTAATTTGTCTGCTCCGCATTTCCTTCACAATGTGTCTGCTGCCGGTAAAAGACTACAGACACACACACACTAGGTCGACGCCATTGAAAATATCTGTGTCCCTCACTGTTTGTGGTGTATGATATTTTAGGGATACAGTAGTTAGCCTTTTTTGCCCGTCTGAATCGGTAATTACAGAGACTGCCATTGTGCACTGGTTGCACTGGTGCCTAATAATGGCCGAGCTTTGTCGGAGTTTGACTGACTGACACTGTCACTTGCCTTTTTCTTCTTTTTTTGCGCAGTGACAGTTGACAGTTCCTATTGACTGACTGGCTGACTGCAGCATCAGTCGGCTTTATCTTGCACCCACCACCACCAACACCACCACCATTGCTGATGTTTCCACAAACAAAATGCAAACGCAATTTCCTCTTTACTCTGTGATAGCTTTTGCATGTGTCTGCGCGTCTGTACGTTAACCCAAAACTGATGTAGACAGATTCTGCTTATGGAATGTTTAATTAGCTGAACCTTCTTCTAGTCAATGTGAGCGGCGGTAATGGAGGAAACTTTGGAAATTGACGACTGCCACGACGACCACGGCGATGACGACAATGTCGGCGGCGGCGGCGGCGGCCACGACAACGCCTGACACTCAAATGCAATTGACTTTCTTTTCTTTTTCTTGTTCCCCTTTCCTTTTAGGCTGGTGGACATCACAGCTTGTTTGTGTGTTTACTACCACTGCTGCTTTTGCTGCTGTCTAGGCTAATACCACCAGGGGCCAATCACACCGGCGCCAAAGTGAGATATGAGACAGCAGTAGGAAAAGAGCATCAACAGCATCATCAGGAGGAGGAGGAATAAGTTGCCACCACCACCATGTCTCGTCATATCTCCGGCAATATCTCCTTTTTCTTGCATCCTTTTCCAAGAAAAGTGCTGTCGAGACACATTTGAGTGTTTGCCCGCTGGAGTGTTGTGCCTGGTGTTAGTGATGGTGCACATGAATACACGAAGCAGCAAAGTGAGAAGGAAGTGTGTTGGCAGTGGAGCAGTGCACAATTGTGGCAGAGTGCTGTAAGCCAACGGAGTAAGTCTCCGTAAACATTTCAGCCGAGATAGGTATCACACATAGAGTCTGAAAGTTGACGGTGGCAGACAGGCTGGCTGGCAATTCGCTGAAAGTCCTCACTGTTGTTGCTAATAAGCAATATTATGTGTGGGCCCATGGCAGATTGCCTGCTGATGATCGATTGTGTCCGCCTGAGTGTGTGTACGTCTGCCTGTCTATGTTTGAGTCTGTCTTTTTCAAGAAGCCTTCACTAAATCCGATAGATGGATGGACAACACTTTTACACACACACTTTCATTTGAAAGAACGTTTCTGATGAACAACAGTGAAAACTGTGGGACGGTGGCAACACCGACCAAATTGCCACTCTCACACATATTCACTCTTTCTCTATCTTTTCTGTTCAATCAAAAAATGCCTAAAAATATTGAGAGTGGCTAGTGATAGAAAGGGCTTAAGATAGAAAAAAGGCTGCTNCTTTTCTGTTCAATCAAAAAAATGCCTAAAAAGATTGAGAGTGGCTAGTGATAGAAAGGGCTTAAGATAGAAAAAAAGGCTGCTTTTTGCTGTTGTTCAACGTAAAATGTAAAGAGGGCGANTTTTTCTGTTCAATCAGAAAAATGCCTAAAAAGATTGAGAGTGGCTAGTGATAGAAAGGGCTTAAGATAGAAAAAAGGCTGCTTTTTGCTGTTGTTCAACGTAAAATGTAAAGAGGGCGAATTTCAGGCAAATAATAGTGTGAAAGTGTTTCGGAGAAAGCAACGACAGGAGCGTCATCATCGTTTCCAGATTTGAGCGACCACCACCACCACCAGCACTGCCCGACGGCTTTCAAACAGTGTGTGTGTGTGTATGGGAATATAATCGAGTTGGGTATAAAAGGGAATTGCCNGGCGGGAGCGTCATCATCATCGTTTTCCAGATTTGAGCGACCACCACCACCACCAACACTGCCCGTCGGCTTTCAAACAGTGTGTGTGTGTGTATGGGAATATAATCAAGTTGGGTATAAAAGGGAATTGCCGTTGTTGCTGCCAATCAGCGAACACACACTTCCCTGAAGTGGAATTTCTTTTCTTTTTCCCCGCCAAGAGAACACTGACTGAGAAGCAGCCATGAGTTTGATTAGCCCACTGCTTTTCGTCATGTCTTATTCTTTGCATTCATCTACGTTCATTCTTCTTCTTCTTCTTCTTCGTCATTGTTGTTCAGGCATTCTCGTTGCTTGAAGTGGTGCCGGCTTCGATTATCTTCAAGAAAGTGCCCAAGAAAGTGTGTGTTTGTCTGTTTTTTCTCTATCCCATGGACATTGTCCAAAATTGTTCAGCGCTGTCAGCATGATGATGTTGAGCATATGCTGAGGGACGGTTTTGTATCTAGCCGGTGGCCAGAGTTGTCTAGGGCTGACAAACAAGCCTGGCCTTTTTCATCTTTTATTTTAGCTTGAAAGAAATTGAATAAGATGGAAAAGGTCGTGTGAAGAGGAAAAGAACGGCAAGGAAAGGTAAATGCCGTGCCAAATGTGCCGCAATCAGTAATTCACTTTCATCTGTTATTGTAATTAAAAAGGCTGTTTGTCATTAGTGTGAGGGCAAATTGGAGCTGTGTTGACAACATCAACGCAGGCAAACAACATCGACCAAAAGGGCAATTTGATCGTCATGTAGTAGCTGTCTTGTTGCAAATACCTCTTTGAAAAAGGGCAGATTGAGGACAACCTTTTGCCGTCCTCAGGAATGTAAGGAGGGAAAAATAAAACAACATTTGGAAAACTTATTGACAGAATTGCAAAAAGAAAAAGAAGAAGGCAATTTAGCAATTGTGCCGGTCGACTGCTGCGTTGAAGTGACTGCGTTGCTGGCGAAACTTGATTGAATCAATGCTCAATGTTGAATGTGTGAACGCATGGCTGTTTGGTGGTGGCAATTATTTAATCTCAAATTAGATTTAGATGCAACGTCTTTGATTCAAAATGAAATTCAATTTGTTTGTTTTTTATGAAAAAGAAGGACAGTAAAAGAACAAGTCAAAGGAAACAGTAGTTTTAGTGTTTTAGGGTTTGCTACTGCATCAGCAATGGAAAATCTGCATTCTCAGCAGAGAGTTTATGCATGTTTTTTTACTGTAAATGTCAATGAAAGATTTTTTTTCTGCTGCAGTTCTGTTGCCAATGTTTTTGCAGTAATTTGAATAAAAGTCGCGTTCGTATGCAAAAGATAAGCAGTGCCTTTGTGGTGGTAGTAGGTACAATAGTGATAGAGCTGATGGCACAGGGAAAGAAAAGTAAGTTAAAGAAAGAGACAACAATTGCCGTCGTTCCTCTTGATTGGACTTGATTGTGTGTAAGAGGAGGAAAGAAAAGAGAACGAGTCTGGTCTTTTCTAGAGCAGCTCTCCTAATTGGAGAGCACGAATTAATCAGTGCTAAGTGTTGCTCAGTGGGGGCCATAAATCCATCAATTGTTGACTGCTCTGGGCCTGCTGCTGCTGCTGTTGTTGTTTTCTGTGGAGCCACTGGTGTGCCTTCCCAGTCACTTACCCCCATCCCCAATAGAGTCATCATCATCATCAGCATCGTTTTCGTTGTCGTCTCTTTTGTGTTGACTTTCTTTCTCGGTCTACTTCTCAATCGACTTGCATAATTTACTGTTGCAAATTACTTTTCTTTCACTTTACTTTATTTTATTCACTTTACTTTTCTTTGTACTGCCTGTGCCTCGATCTTTTAGTCTCTGCCTGCCTGCTTGTCTGCCTGGTTGCTTCTTTCTCCGCTGTCTATTAGTTTGGCGGGTTTAGTTGGGCTGAAGTGAACAAACAAAACTGGTAAGGAGGCACAATTTTTTTGTCACGATGCTGTGCAATAGGCTATAGCTTATTTTTTTCCCTCCTTTGATTCTCCGACTTTTGTCTTTCTTTCTTCGGCTGCTTTTTGTCTCTCGTAAATATGTCTGCGACAGCACCGACTGACTAGAAAAAATTTGTAATTTCTTTCACACTGAGCGCGTTTACTCTCTCTCTCTCTCTCTCTCTCAGTGTTTGAGCTGTGTGTTTTGTCTTTGCTTGTCTTGCTTCGCGCCTAAATAAATTGGAAACTACATATTTTTTATTTAGTTTGGTTTAGCTGGGCGAGGAGAACAAGATTTCTTATATCAGCCCGATGGGATGCTTTGCCTCTCTCTCTCTCTCTCTCTCTCTCTCTCTCTCTCTCTCTCTCTCTCTCTCTCTCTCTCTCNCTCTCTCTCTCTCTCTCTCTCTCTCTTTCTCCCAATCTCCTCTCTTCATTCGAAACTGTCGAAGGGGAAAAACAAACGAACAAAATGTTTGTTTCACTTTTTTCTTTTTTCCTCCCTTCACCGCCACTGCCACCACCTTGTAAATTGATTCAGAATGTATCAGAACTAGCTACTACTACTACCGTTAGCAGCTCACCACCTCCTGCTCGTTCAATTGACGGCACACCGACTGGCGACGACACACATTGTGCTAACAGCAAAAAAACGCACACACATCGACGGCGGCATAACAAACAGGCAAGCAGACAAAAATCCGTCACCGAGAAAGTGTGCATTGTGCAATAGCAACAGAATGCACACAAACTAACTGTGTGCTCGAGCTGCTGTTTTTGGTGGTGGTGGTCAGCGGGACGACCAGCTGCTGGACCACCTCAGTGAGC
>NW_016182442.1:0-5902 GCF_001687245.7 Rhagoletis zephyria | reverse complement strand
TATGCATAACTGTTTAGATTTTTACACATGTAAATGCAGCTACATATGTACATACATATATATGCATGCAATGCACAAATTTCTGGCACGTTTCGGAGATGGGTACGATATTTCGGGATCGTGACACCGGTATCGGCGAGTAAACAATAAATTTGTACACTTATTTGTTATGGTATAGACAGACGGCAACGTGAATCCGGATCAAAATTGTACCTTGACAGATGGCAACATTGTGAACTAATCGAGCAGTGAGGTCAGGGGTTCGAACCGAATAGCCAGCAAAAGTTCTTTAAATTTGTTTACCTCCTTAAATTTTTACTTTTTTTTTAATTTGATTATGATTTCTAGGGCCTTTTTTAAATAAAATTTAACTCCAAAAAATTAAAATAACTTGAAATAATTATGCGAAATAACATAAACAAGAAGAAAGGAAATAAAATAATATAACAAAAGGCATACAAAAGAATAACACAATAATGATTTTTAAGAATATTCCGGAGCAGGAATCGATCCTAGGTGGTATTGATTTGTATTATACAGTTTTTACTAGACATATCAGAATGGAAATAAAAAAAACGATGTAGAAAGAAATCGTTCATGTTTTTCGTTAAATAATCTCTTTTACTTAACCTGACCAAACCTTTATTGTAAGTAATTTTTAAAGACACATACATTGTTCACAACGGTTTCAATATATCGATTTATCCAAAAGCTGTTAAGTAGCAACAATCCTTAAATTTTTTTGTTTGTTATCGCTAACTCTATATTTCACTTTTTAATTTCACTTTTTAGAAAAAAAACTTTTGTATGCAGTGTAGCCATTTTTTTTCTAAAACAAAAGTGACTAAGAAGTGAAATATAATTAGGGAGTGCAAAATTTTAATTAAAATTTGCACAGGTGGAGAATTCCAATTTTTGGAGTTTTTGTTTTATTTAGTATTACCCATAATGTTATATGGAGTTATAATCAGCAGGAGGCTTCTCTAAGCATCCCTGTAGTCGAGGAGAAAGAGAGACAGTACATTGAAGTCTTTGGCATTTTATTTTTCAAAATGGAAAGGTTGGAGGTGCCAGCCTAGCTAATTTTTTTTAGACCAGCCTTCGAATTCCTTTAAAATTTTATAGATATTCTGCCGCAACCGTAGATCAATATGCATCAATCGCGCAAAAATCAAATTTGCGAATTTCCGTTCGTACCCGCAGTTATATTCGTATTCTCATTTGTTTGTATATTCGTATACATACTAATTTTTTTTGATTATTGTCCAATTATTTAAATCGGGATTGAGATCGCATTTCACTTTCACTAATATCTACAAGTAGTTGTGTAAATATGTAAGAATATATTATATTAAAGAGAAAAAAGTGCTTGTATTGTCAGAAGACCTTGAAAACTACCGCTGTGTACGCCCGGAGAAGCAAATAAGTATGTATGTACANACGCATACACCTACTACATCAACTAAAAACATCGCATCGACTGAATGTGGTAAATGAAAAATTCAACTTGTTGACGTCTAACTAGTCTAACGTCATCACTGGTTGGTCGACCGCTGTGAATTTTTCCACATACATACATATATGCCACTATGACAGTGACATATCAAAGCCAAGGTGAGCTTTGGATGAAGCAAAGCATTATTTGAGACTATTTTAAAGCGATTCATTGCAGGAAAATTAGGTAAATGCAGTGGTTTTTGTTTCAAAATTTTTCTAGCAAACATTATGGAAATTTTTTAGAACATATGCAAATTGTAAATAAGTTGATATAATTCTTTATGTAGATATATACATATATGCATGTACGTTAATATTTTGGGATTTAATTATATGTGTATGCGCAAAAAATGGAGTCAATATGCTCGCTTACTGTAGATCTCAGTTTTTAAATTTACAATCTTGTCAAATAACTAATATTTGATATTAATACGTGCATACATATTTATCTCAGGAAACCAAACCGAATATTTGATGCAAATGTTTAGTTAAGCACGTTTCACGTTACGCATACTTGAGTTAACGAAATCGTTTGCACATACGTATATGCATACATACATATATTGTATACCAATTTTAACAAATGAGTACTAGTATTTCGCATAATCAGGTTACAGCATGCAGTGAAAACCATTCAGTATACACGCACACTTATATTTTTGTATGTGCTAATTCATTTATTTAATTATGCAACAGCACGTTCGCACACATTCATTGAAATAAGGTGCCTACACTCACAAACGCTCAAGGAAAAATGTTATGGAGAGAAACCGACGAAGGGTGGCGCTGGGATCGACTTATTACAAAAAATCCTATTTATGGTCCGATTTCGATCACATTATATATATATATTGGAAAGGGGAGAAGAAACATCTTTGCGAAAAAATTTTCAGCTAGGGAGCGTTGGAGACGCTTTATCTATACTAATATATATTTTTAAAGCCGTTTTTTCTGTTCGCAAAGCTCGAGAACGGCTGTACCGATTTTTTTTTTTTGAAATTTCGCACACCTACTGCAGAATTTCCAGAGATGGTTATAGGGTAAACAACTCGAACATTGTATGGAGATATATGAAGACAATGGCGTACTCAGGGAGAGAAGTGGGACTATTTGAAAATGGGGCGTTGTGTGTGTTTGACGGGTCTCTGGATGGTTTCAGTGCACAATTAGAACCTCCTGGTTGAGCTGGAGTCAAGTTATTACTAAAACTTGTATGCATGATCCGATTTGGCTTACATTCTAAACATGTATTGGTATCGTAATAAAGAAAATATTGCCGCGAAAAATGCAACCGCCAAGTGGCTTCAAAGTCGAGTTATTACTAAAAATTCGTATTTGTGATGTGACTTGGCTCATATTCGGGATATGTATTGGTAATGGTAAGGGAAATACTTTTACAAAAAGGAGCCGCCTGGTGGCGCTGGAGTCGAGTTATTACTAAAAACGTCCAGTGAAAGAAAATGTCGTGAATGCCCGATTACGTCGACCTGCTTCACCATTGAGTTTGTCGAACTGCCGTGTTTTCCGACTGGCCTAATGGATATGATTTACCAATATTACTCTGCGTTAACGCTTCATTCAGAGACACCAGGATTGAGTTGTCCAGGGGTCAATCACAAATGACCTCCGTTAAAACAACCACCAGCGCTATTGCGCTCCTTGATAAGGCATTTAGGGTATTTCGTCTGAAATAAGTCTATGTATATTGGATTTCTGTGGAACAACGATACTCAGCCGTTTTTAAATTGCCACGTAACTCGTGGCTACATATACTATACAGTTTCAGGAATGAACACACAGCCAACCCGATCATTGTTGCCGCCAGTGAGTAAAGAGGAATAAATTCTTCAAATTTATTTCGCTGTACGATTAATCGTGATATGAAACGCCAGCTCATTGGGGAAAATACCAAGAACTTCTTTACGGACATTACACTTTCGTTGAATTATTTAAGACGGCCTTGGATATATGCCTTCCGACCACCAAACCATAATATTAGCATATAAATCGTGTTCGGGAATTGTTGGCTAATATCTTGGACCAAAATGTTTCAATAAAAAAAAATAAGTTCGCCGAGTCTGCTAGTTTCTATGTAACTCAAAGTTTTATATTTGTGAAGCTCTAGCAAAGCAACAAAAGGTGATAGAACCTTCTACTTAGACTTAAATTAAAGCTAGAACTCTCGACTACTGTCTCCGAAAATACCATTCTCAATTCTAATTTGTATTATTTAAGATACCGTCAGAAACGCTCTCTATCTCGTAAAAAATAATTAAATGCTTTAACCACTATAAGCGCAATTTAAGAGCCGATGAGAAAAGCGGCGCAAGCTTTAGTGAGAAAAGCGAGTTCAAACTGCTCTAGTGAAGAAGATACAAAAAAGGGTCCCTTACACTATTCATCCACTACGCAATGGACCTTCTTTTGACAAATTACCATATTTTAAAATAATCGGACAACTTTAGAAAATTTTTGGAATATTGACCAGCTTTTTTGCAATTTCTCCCAATGTGCGTTCTGGTAATTACCATAACCGTAACCAGATCTGGCAATGCTTTTACCAACTGAATTGGTTTAGACAATAAACTCATTCCAGAACGAAGCTTGCATACATTCATATAATGCAAATATACCGGTTCACATTAATTCTTAATAGTTGCGCATACGCCATGGTGGTAATTTCTTTTAGGTTGTGGTTTAGGATTTCCAATCCTAAATGGCAGTTTATCAATTTAGCATACAAATGCCTAATAGTTTATTAATTCAAATAACTTCAATTAGACACTTACTTCAGTTATTATAATTGGGGAAACTAAATTACTCTCTTGCATTATTTTCTTTTTATATTATATACATGGGTAATTTCCAAACAAAGTGTACATGGCAAGTATTTTTTTAATTTTTTTAAGATTGGTAAATTTATTCACTGAAATTCTTTAGTGATGTCAAAATTTATGCAGAATATGAAACTGCTTCAAAAAATAATTTGTTTCCTCTTATTTTTTCCATTTTTGTAAAATATTTTCCAGAATGTCACTTTTTATAAAAGTTAGCTAAAAGATTAAATAAAAAAAGTATACTTACCGATAAACATTTTACTGATTTTTTACATTAAATGCATGCTTTTAAACATTTTCCTCTCACTTTGAAGCTCATATATATAGCTAAGCTAATTTTAAAGCTTTTTCTACCTCCTCCATGACATTTTTAAACGTTTTAAATATTTCATTGTTTTTCCTGGGAGGCAGGCTTTTTGTTTAATCTTTCTTCGGCAACAATTTCCCCTACATGCCATTTGAACACTTTTGGAGAAGTAAGCTATTCAAACAAAACATATTTTTTCGCGGCTAAAAGTGACATTCTGGAAATATTACACATTTTTTGTTTTTATTTTTTTCAAAGAGTCTTATTTCACGAAATTTTAAAAGCAAAACAAGCATTTTTTTTTTAGTTTTTTTGCAAAAACAACTGGGAAATATTTAGCCGTACTTACCATGGTGCAATAATTTAGAAAGCCAGGCTTATGCTGATAAAATTTTTCGGACAAAAATAGAACAAAACAATAAAAGTTAAGGAGGACATTCACAAACAGTTACGCCATTTTTCATTGTTTCTTGGTTCAAACTTTTTTTTTTTTCATGTTGAATATCGAATAATCTGAGCGGGGACGACGAATACTTTTATATAGAGTAGGTAAAATATATCAATTGTAATTCGCTTACAGCCAGCTCATTTAGAATAACATGAGATCCTGTGTACATACTTACGTATTTGTTTCGCTTGCCTATGGCCACGGAAGCCCTTATACCAGGGGCCTCTTCTAGATAGGATTACTTGCCAGCGTGCTCTTGTTGGTAAAAACTGGTCATTGTGCATTCCAGAGAGTTTATGGATATGTTGGGCAGTCAAGGTCCAAACTATCTACCATATCGCCGCCAACAATTTAAGAATAAATTGGTATACCAAGACGCTGAGTAATGTTGACTACTTCCAACCAAACATAAAACTTCGAACACGCTCCTACTAACTAAGTAAATTCTACATACTATTAGAAAATAAAAACGTAATTCCTCAGCATGATGATGTCCATTACATTGCAATTGCAATTCTGGCCACTGAATTGCATCAATACAAACACAAGCATACAGAGACATGCACAGGAATTTGATGTTCGCATTGACCAAGATGTTACAGCAAGTTGCTTTATACGAGCGCAGTTAATGCACACAGTGGCGGACATTGCTGATAAAGTAGCACAAAAACAAAGTAAACAACACACAATGATAGCAAGGCTAAGCGCACGCATATGGAGAGATGCAGGCAAGCAAGCCCCATTTGTTACGTTACGTTACGTTGTATGTATATACGAATACGTACATATGTGTGTAGAGAGGACAGGAAGCTA
>NW_016182441.1:0-5902 GCF_001687245.7 Rhagoletis zephyria | reverse complement strand
TTATAAAAGCGTTGTATATTAAAAAGTTTTTTTTTTATTTTATTTATTATTTGAAAGACTTGTATCAAAAATTTAAAGTCAATGGGTAGGTTTTTGATAGAAGCGAAAATTGTTTAAGGTCGTCAAAACACATGTTTCTCTTTAACTTTAAAAAATTAAGCAGTTTTTTAAAAATTTCGAATTTTATTGTAAACACAGCAGTAAGTGTACGCAAGCATTACGGCCTGATTATCGCAACTCAACATAACTTACTTAAAAATTCTCTTAAATGAATGTTGCTTATAATTGAACAGCCGAAACTTAACGTAATTTAGTGCCACGTCGAAATCGGTTTCATTTTGATTTTCTAAGTTCTAAGCTCCGTTAAATTAAGTTGAGTTGCCATAATCAGGCTTTACCGTTTTGTTTGAGACACTTCACTTTACCAGCTGCGAGAGAGTAAGAGAACCGACCCTTCGGGCTGACGAAGGGGCAATCGTGCGCACCCACAAACTCGAATAATTGGTCAGCAAAAAGTACTTAAGCGGTACGACTTTTTAGGTCAAGAAAAAGCGAAAGTAATTTATAGACTGAGAGCTGGCTACGAAGCGGAAGGGGTCACTCGGTAAAGTAGAAATTTTAACATTTACAGGTTCGGTTGTTACCAATATAGCGAGAGGCAGGCCGTATATATGTATGTATGTATATGAAATTATTTTGCTTGCTGTTTTTTAATTGAAACTAGATTTAAACAATGCATCTGATGTGAAAATTTTTAGAATGTTTTGCGAAGAACGAAACCTAACCATGGCTTGATTAAAAGGGGCATCGAAAATGTTATCGTTTTCTCAGTAATAAATCAAGCTGAATGTGAGGCCATACAACATTTTTGCTATGATCAGTGCTCCAAATTTCAAGATTATAAAAGAATTTGTTCAATTGACTTTGACATTTCGGGGCTTAGAACCGTTTCGCTTTCGCACACCTGGGGCTACCAGTAATGCCGGATGGATATCAAAGGCGATGTATTCTTTGAAAATATTTATTTTTCGCAATCAATTCTTAATTTATAGTTAAGCTTTACATGAAATCCTGCTTTGAATGTACCAAATGCCATAGCTGCCCCTTCTCAAGATTTAAAGTTTGTTAAAAAAATTGGTAAGTAAGCACAAGTAGATTCAGAGGTCTCAACAGAGGTTCCAAACCATTTCTGGCATCTTTCTCAAGAAGCGATGGCTTTGGCCTTCTTTGATTCGGAAATTTCCGTCGGGAAGAAACGTAGAATGGTTAAGAGGCTGAAACTAACTTGTTCGTGGGAAGTAGGGAAATTGATTGATAACCGAAATATTTCACTTTAGTGGTCTTTCAATTCTATAATTTATGCGATTTTGTTTTTGGGAAAAAAACAAAGCAATTTTTTGGTTGCAGTCTTGCCCATAGACTTCGGAAATGACTTTCGAATATGAAGGTAGGACCCACTGCCGGAATGTATTTGTTGTAAATCATATCAAAGATTTTAATAAAATATTGGCAAACGATAAAAAAGAAAATCGATTGCTGCTTCAGGTAGTTGAAGCCTAACGAGAGAGACACTCTTCATACAAGAAATCAGATTTAGTTTAAACGATCTAAACAAATGTTATTTCATCCGACATATGTATTTAACAAAATTTTATGAAATGCTGTAAATGAAATAATATTGCTACATCGATATCAATAATAAAATAATTTAATTTCTAAAGCGAAACACATATGTATTTATTTTTTAAGACATTTTCGCTTCTATCAAGCGTTATCCTATCGACCCCAAATTTTTACAGTAGGTGTTTCAGATGAAAAGAAACAAATAACAGGGCACCCGTTGAAATTTTGCTTTGTAAAATATGGGCATCCTTAATGTACATATATACATATGTATGTATGTATATTAGGGCGGGTCTTAGCATTTTTCTCTAGTACTATAAGGGGTTTTTTGGTATGGGAATCCATTTCTGCACTTATCTTTTTCTTAAAACTTCTACGAGAAGACGCAACAGTGAAAATTTTAACATTTTCTTTGAAGCCTATTTTCGCAATTTTGCAAACTACAAACTGATTATGGACCCATGGTTTCTTTGGAAAATTGGCTTAGAATTACACCTAGAATTGACCCGCCCTAATGTATATAAATACTTACATACATACGTAAGTTAGTACGTTTTGCGCTTTCACTTCTTTCAGTCCGTTTTACCATTTTAAATGAGTCGGTTTTGTTAGCAAAAACATTTTGAACATTTTCCTTCAACACCCATTGCTTTGTGTGGGGGGGCTCTTGGATTGCTTGTTGTTGCAATGTCGTTGTTTTTAACTTTAAAATTTATTCCTTTTCTTCCAATGCTTACTTCCTTTTATGCGCATACATATCATTTTCTTCTCCTTCTCTTACTTTTTTTTATATACATACATATTTCGTTCTTGCTATTCACTAGCATTTTTCTGCTGAGTTGGCGCAAATTTCTATTCCATTCAACATTGTCAACATTTGTGTGGAGAGTTGGTTCTTTATTGTTATTGTGCCTTCTTACTGTTGTTGCTGCCGCTGCTATTACCTTAGAAACGTTCTCGCACTCACTTCGCTCAACCACTTTGTTCGCAATTGCTTTTGCGTTCGCTTTGATGACGTTGCAAGTGTAGTGGTATATGCCACTTCAGAAACGCATTGTTCGTCGTGATTGCAATGCAGAAGAATAAAATACGTAAAGGTGGGGAGAGTCGGCGGGATTCCGGACGAATAGTGCTATTGCGGCTACCGAAAAAATATTTCGTTAAATAGGAGTTTTGTTGTATAGAATAGTAAGAAATAAATTCCAACACGAACATTCTTATTTCTTTTTTTATGGTATGCGGTAAATAGATACACCTAAAAATAGATATATTTTACCCCTCTCTCTTCTAGTAAGACACGACTAAAACTCTCGATGGTCAGAAATTATCGACTTATCTTCTAAGCTGGGGTAATACATAACAATAATGGGGAATGGGGTATAGTAGCTGTGATAGGTGTGTAGTTATGCCCAAAATCAGAGGGAACAAATTCTGATAGGATTTGACGCAAACACGAGACACACTAGCTGGGGTAGTTCGGCAAAATAAACAACAGATGTGAGTCTTTCTTACACTTTATATTAAATACTAACCTGGGCCTTTATATCTCCCAGCTCCGAAAGATTTGCGGGATGGAAAGAGGTACTGGTCTTAACCCTAGCAACAGGTGGAATTGCCGACGATGACTGGAGAGTATCCAGTGAAACATCCATGTCGGATCATTTTTGGATACCCTTCAGCATTCGCGGAAAACACTACCTCTTCCCTATTTCGGACTCCGGGAAGAAACATATGGGTAGGGACTCCGCCAGATTAAGCAAAGTCTTTTCTAACAAACGCACAAACCTTTTGGAGGGAGACAAGGACAGCGGAGCAATCACTAGAGGCCCTCATAAATACACACTTTTCCAGAAGCTATAAGAGGCCAAAAACATGGCCTCATACAAATCATCAGCAACTCTCAAAAGAGTTACTCGACTCAATCGTAGAAAAAGGAAAAGAATAAATTCGCTTTAAATAAATTCTCCCCTTACAAATCGCCTGACCCAGACGGTATCATACCGATAATGCTCCAGAAATTTGAGGAGCACCTGTTATCCTGGCTGAAAAGGGTCTACAAGAACATCTGCTTGAAATACATTCCGAAAAGCTGGAAAATAATCAAAGTTGTTTTTATTCTCAAATCGGGAAGAAGAAATCACGAAAAAGCAAACGACTTTAGACCAATAAGTCTTATATATTTCCTCATAAAGCTATTGGAAGGCTATTAAACTTACTTATAAAGCATTTTCTGGGAAACTCCAAACTTTCCAAAGTTCAACTTGCATACAGTAAGGGCAGGTCAACTGAAACCGCACTTCATTAAGTGGTGAGCACCCTAAAAAAATCCCTCCATTACAGGCAGTACACCTTAGTGACCTTCCTCGAAGGTGGGAATATCTGACCACATTTACGAGTGCATCGAACAAATTCTCAGAAACAGAATCATAATTTCAACCATTAGTACAGCCACGCTATCCCGTTAAGCAAATAGAGGCACTTCCCAAGGGGAAGTTCTGTCTCCGCCGTTATGGGTGGTGGTACTGAACGACAATCTATTGGATCTCTAAACAGGTGCAGTGGCCGCAAAAAGAGGCCTGGGTATCAACCCTAGCAAAACGGAACTGATACTGTTTACCAAGAAAACAAAAATAGCACAATTCAGGCTTCCCTCCATTAATGGAACGACTCTCACATTGTCCTCCGAGGTGAAATACTTGGGTGTCGTATTAGACACCAAACTGAGCTGGAAGACAAATATAGAGAAATACATACAAAATGATTTTCAGTAGGAACTGGGGACTAAAGCCAAAGCTTGTCTTCTGGATGTACACGGCTAGTTTGGTGGACAGCACTAGAAAAATAATGCAATGTCAGGAAATTGGGCAGTATACAAAGAGCAGCTTGTGCAGGTGCTATGGGAGCAATTAAATTGTGTCCATCTGATGCGATTAATGTGAAACTGCTGCGTTTTCGGCAATCAGACTCGAAGTGTCAGGCTGCTGGAGGGCATAATGGCATTCTTGACAAGCTTGTCGAATCAGAGAAACAGTCAGATTATGTACCTCCTACATACAGATTTCGGGAAAAACAGGTGAAGTTTCCTTCTAGACGGGATTGGAGTAGGGGCAGAATAGTCGAGGAGAATTCCACTGACGACTTCCAAATGGACTGCGGTGTGGGTGCGGAGATGTTCTCTGAAATGCTGAATGTCTCTCTCTCGTTTCGACTACCTAACTTAATCGAGAGGCCTGTATAACATTAGAGCGGAACTGCGTAGGAGTACGAAAAGAAATCCAAATCCAAATTTAAAAACTTCTTTCTCTGTGTTAGAATTTTTTTGAGTATATAGTTTTCAGTGAAACAATATGCAATAATGTTCAAGATTCCTTTCGCCAAAAATTACAGTTGATTTTTTATCGCATTTTCTTTCATATAAGGAATAAATCCAAATTATATTTATATGGAAGAAGCTCGCAACGCCTAGGCTATAAAACTGTATACTCAAAAAAATTTCAACACTTCTGAGAAAGGAAGTTTAAAATTTGGAAGAAAATTTGTTGAACTTTTTTTAAGTTTCGTACAAAGTTTTAAAGTTCCGTTTATTTGAGTTTTGTTTGAGAATGAACTGTATTTCAATTGAAACTTCTTACTAAACTTAATTAAGTGGCAGACAGTATTACTTTTAAATGGGGGTGCTATTGATGTGACCGAAACTGTTTGTGTAAGCGCCAATCTATCAGTACTATGATATCAATAGTCGGTATTCATTTCCCAGCGCGTTATTTGAAATAAATCAAGTTCCATAGTTAGATTCCGTTTGGATATTCATCAAAAAATTTATTTGGAATTTATAACACATACTTGTATGAATAATTTTTTCAAAAATTCATATCCATTTCTCATAGTTTAGTGTCCCTAGAAAGGAAAGCTTATAGAAAAGCGAATGGTTTTGAAGAGTTCAGTTGAAGTAATAAATTACTTGAAATGAGATTAAACCAGATCTCACTGGTGGGAGAAACAGACACCAAAACCATCCTTCTCGTCAGGTCTGACCGCAGACGATGGACCGATGTGCTGTGCGAGCTTTACAACGACAAGGATAAAGTGCAGCGAATTAAAATACAGCGGCTCTGCTGGCTTGGCTTTGTCTTTCGAATAGACACCGACTCTTCAGTTCTGAAAGTATTCAACTCGGAACCCGCTGGTGAAAGCAGAGGTAGAGGGAGGCCGCCACTGAGATGGAAAGACCAGGTGGCGAAGGACTTGGCTTCACTTGGCGTTTCCAATTGGCGTCAGT
>NW_016182440.1:0-5902 GCF_001687245.7 Rhagoletis zephyria | reverse complement strand
CATAGTGATCGCCAGGTGTGAATATGAGTGACTTGCGTGGACGTTTTAAAGCCTCAATGCGTAGATGCCTTGCAGCAAGTGTGTGTAGGCTGCCTGTAAGGTACACAGGTTTTCAGGTTTCTTCAGAAAATTAAGCCTACATATCTACTATATTTATTACCTATAGCATCTGAGGGACTGCCATGCATTTTGCTCAATTCGTTCGTATACAGTTGACTTTTGGTGCGCATATCGGGGTAGAAAATGCGTACACGCCGAGCGCAATAAATCTGAAGTAATTCGTTGGTAACGCGATATACCATCTCTTCACTGGGTTCCACTGTAAAAGAAATGTTTTCGATAATTGAAAGCAGGTAATAAAGTTATGCTAGCGATCATCTGTGGACATGTGTATCAAGTTCGGTGATTTTTTCTGTAAAAAACTAAATTATCGAATTCGTCCTTAATTTTTTGTTGTTGTGATTTTCAGATTTAATAAATTTAAGCTGTTACGTGCCGCTCAAATATTTAAGAGAAAATAATCAAACTTTAAATAAAAAAAATACATAAAAAATTAAAGAAAAAGAAAAAAATCGGCTAATCACAATTTTTGTCTCATAAAAACTTAAAAAAAAAACCAGTTCAGTACGAGTTCCAAAGATCAGCAGAGGGGCAATTGCCACTTCGTAGGACATCGCCATGTTAAAAACGACAGTTGAAAGCATTGATTTGGGATAGATTAAGACTCAGTACCGTCCTTTTCAATCTAGTTTGGCGCTAGTTCTGTACTAGTTGGATTTGCTGCAGGGTAGGTACGGAAATTCATTTCTACACACACCAGCGGTAGCATCAAAAATCGAAGCCTACTATTTGGCTGATCGAGTAATGTTATATATGTATGCTGTTTGTACAGAGCAGCGTTGCCGTTTTCACTCCGATCGGAATATTTCACTCCCTTTTTAAGACGAACACTACGCCACTCCCTCTCTTCGTTTTTTAGATTACCAGAATTAAATATTTATGAAATGAATATGAATGACCATATACAACGTTGGTAGGTAACCTATTTGTAAAAAAAAATTGTAATTTGCAAATACGTAAATCACTGTATACAATGGTGAATAATTCTTAGCCAATGTTGTCGGATTATAAAAAGGCAACGATATGGCCATAGAAAAAGAAATTGAATATTCTCCCATATAAAAAAGTTTCACCCATACTTTCTACATATGGAGAAAAATGCGTAGAACCGTCTGCAAAACGGCGATTGTAGATTGTGAGAAGCAGTTTTTCATAGCAGAAATACACTAGGAAGTTTGCCATTGCCTGCCGAGAGACGACTTCTGTTTTTTTTTTATATTTTTTTGCGATGTTGCCAGGCTCTGAGGAGTGGTAGTGCGCACTGCTAGCTATGTACTACACCACAACGGCAACCCTTTACACATTAGTATACTAAAATTGAATGGGCTATAAAAAGTTTAAAGTTTTGATAAAAATCCGTTGAACTTTCCTTAATTTTGTATAAAGTTTGAAACTTTCATTTAAATATATAGCTTTTTTTTATAGCACGAAACAGATTTTTGTAAAAAACTACCAAACATTTTTAGCTTGTTAATATTTAAAAAAGAAGAAAGAAAAAGAAATATTATAAAACGGCAACGCTGCTACAGAGACAAGAAATAATCAAAACAACAAACAACAGTTTGAAAGCCAATGAATGTGCATTGAATAAATGAAGACGCCGCAACTGTAGATGAACTCTTGTTACATACATACATACTCTGCACTTCGACTGCATTTTTGCATTCACCCAGCGTGCTGCGATCGATGCAAGAATGATAGAATAAAGAGATTGCGCTTTGCGCAGGTCCGTTATCGATGCGGTTCTCAGTGGTTCATTGAATGTTCTCGGTTTTGGTTTATCGGTTTCGCGTTCAGTAAAAGTGCATCAAAAATATGTGAGTGTAAATTAAAACTAAAATAAATTGAATTTCGCAAGTGGAATCTTTTGTGATAAAATAAGATTATTTGTCAAAAGAAACAAATGTGTGCCGCTAAGTGCAAAGTGTTTTTAAAAATGAAAGGCATTTGAAAAGTTAGTAGTGAAGAAAGGGAGGTTAGTTCGATTGCTAATCATCGCTGCGTTTTCAACACATCGTTCGTAAATCGCTTTTAAATAACACGTGCATTTACTGGAAAAAGTTTCCATGCATCGATTTTTTAGAATATTAGTATTTTTCATTAAAAAAATTTCGGTAATTTTTTATAAAAATTTTTTTTATAAATTATAGGTTTCAAACTTAGTCTAAAATTTAGAAAAATTTGCAAACATTTTTGTCTAATTTTTGCATTTTCTTCTATATAAAAAATTCTTTCGCACACTGTATTGATGAAAGCGTCAGCAAAAAAACAAAAACAAAAACATAAAAAAGGAACTGTCGCGTTTAGCAACTTCAAAGCAGCACATTATTATGCTAAAATTGGAAAATTATGTAAAAAAAAATTGGAAAATTTTCTAAATTTCAGAAAAGTTTGAAAAGTATTGAAACATTTTTTTATATAAAAAATATTTTGAATATAAAAAACAAATCTCTGTACTGAAATTTTCTCCGATGGGTGTATGTACGAAAGTACATACATACATATACATACATATATGTATGTATCAAGAATTATGTATGTAGTTATGTATTCCTCGCAATTTTAAAGGTAAGTAGTCCCCAGAAATACAAACCTTATCTAATCTGTTTTATACCAGTGCATACGAAACAACACTATTTTATTTTAAAGAATATAAGAACAAAAAAATTTTGCAAGATACTTACTATTTTCCCAGCATTTTGTAATCCACGGAAATTGATTGCAAGCTGAAATAATAAAAAACAAATGCTTTGAAAATGAAAAGGTATTCGATTTAAAAGTGGAAAAATGTTCGGAAATGTGGCATCATAATAAAAAAATGTATGCTTACACAGATTGCAGAAATTGTGTGTAGGTTTAGGAATATATAAATTTAAGAGCGCATTTGTTCATAAAATTTTGAACTTTGGATGACTAAGTCCCCTTTCAGACACGTCAAGTCTTGCTTTCAAGTCTGCTCGTTCGTTGGCGAAGGAGGTGGGAAGAGAGGGGAAGAGTACAGATACCTCCGTACCGTCAATTCGTTTCAAGTTTTCTTGTCTCTTTTGATCTTTTCGTTGCTTCCCATTTAAGAACCAAGGACTTGAATTCAATTAAAGTTGATGCGTGTGGAAGCAAATAGAAAATACAAAAGAGAATGCGAAAAAAATTGCTTTCAAGACTTGACGTGTCTGAAAGGGGACTAAGTTAAAAGAATATCAATTATTAATACAGTGTGAAAAATTCGTCACTCGAAGATGCACTTTTGATAAATTGTCTTAAAATTTGCACTACGCCTATAGCATTGGGCTATTAAGTGTCGTCTTACTTTCCGTGCTATAGAACCACATACCCCACCAGCGAATATTTAAACTCCATGAAATTTAGAAATCAATCACCCTCCCAAAGTCGAGCTTAATACTACATATCGTCGATGATACTGCAAAATGTTCTATGTCACTTATTACCTCTGGTGCTTAATTGATCTGTTATCTGTATCTGATCGCTTCTAGCAATCGTTCATCTTCATCAGCCAAAGGTAGACAGTTTTGTCATTCGTTTATTAGGGTGTAACGATTTGCAGTTGCATTCCGGTACAAGTAAGAGACCATCTAAGTGTCAAGGGTACTAATAGACATAGANTTGCATTCCGGTACAAGTAAGAGACCATCTAAGTGTCAAGGGTACTAATAGACATAGACCGTTTTGCAGTATCACCGACGATATAACTATTACAGGTATATCTACTGGACTGGGTCGGTATGTATGCACATGTTGTACACTTTGAGAGAACTTTTTAAGAACTAATCAGCGTAAGTCACTCGCATGTCAGGGCGTATGAGTGATAATAATTTCTAACATCAACATCATATCTGTGGACACCAGCCATAACAGCTTAAGTCAGGAGGTTGGCTTTAGGATAATACCTTTATTATTTAAGTAGCAAGGAAGTTTTTTGTACGGCTTGATTGGGAATATTAGAGAGGGTTAGTAGAATTAGAATTAATTTTTTTCACGTTTGTTTGCCAATAGCTTTCAATGTCTAATGCGCTATACGCAATAATATTCCCTTAATGGCACATAAAAATAAGCAAACCTCCCGACTGCAGTTGTTATGCCCTGTTACCACATAAACATATGTACATTCATATATGATTCCTTGAAAGCCAGAGTAACCTAACTGACATTTAAAAAAAAATTAGGCACAGCTTAAAATACATTGCTAGAGTCGAAACGGTAATATAATAGGTAGATCAGGCAGGACTCATCAACTTTTTAGTAAAATTCATAGACCCGTCTTCCTCATATTAATTAAATGGTCTCCTGTAGGTAGGCTTCACTGGCGCTCATGACCACATATGGAGTCATAAATAAAAAATTAAAAAGCAATTTAAATTTTGCATTTTTTTAGTACCCGCCAAGCGCGAACATTTTTATGACTGAACAATCCTCTCAGAGAAAGTTTTTAAACTTGGACAGGTAACAGCAAACTTTTTTCGCGATCCAGTCTAAGATGGACTTGGCTCAGACGACTCCTGTCGCTTCTGCAATAAGTCAGAAAATATCGCTAAAAGAAGAACAACACATTTGAGAGAGCTTCACACAATGCTCTCTCTGAAACTACTGGAATTCATTGAGGCTTTAGGAGTAGACGTGGTCTTGTGATGAGTATTAAGGGCCTAAAAACAGACTTAAGGCTGCAGTGTACCTCCTCAATTATTTCTACATCAGTATTGCTACTTTAAAGATTTCTTAGCAACTACGATTTGTTCAACAGAGTCACAAGTCTCATAATTATGTAATTATTATCAGAGCTGATGAAAAACGTTTGCCATGCCCCGCAATTACTTTCACACTGATTCGGCAATGCAAGTCGCTAATACAATTGGAGCGATTATGTATGTATGTACATATGTATATTCACAATGTGCTAGTTTACAGTTGGGAATTTAAAAACATGTGTGATAAGCACTCGTCCACGCACATTCACTACAACAATGACTGTTCCTAATGCCGTTAGAATTTTAATTTTTTTTTTTGCTCAGAAATAGCAAAGACCAGTACGAGTGGCAATATAAAACTGTCCTTGTTATCGGTATGTGCCAGTCCCCTCCTAGTAACACAGTGTTGGTCATTTAACTAGCAGCACTGGTAAGTATGTTTGTGGATATATTTTACGTTCACAAATGCATAATTTAATTTAGGAAAAAAGCACTTTTTATGTATATGGATATTTATTAAAAACTACAAAACTAGCATTTAGTAAAATAATATCCTTTGAGAAAATTCATTATTCCCAAATGCCATTAAGGTGCCTCACTAAAAAAGTAGCAGTTTCTTTACGGAATTATAAAACTTATTATATTTTAATATATTTAAAATATTTCGGAAAAATATTTAGATTTACGTGAGCTGGACCTATGCCTCCAAAAGTCTCACTATTTTGATTTCGTTGATAAAAAAATTAAAAACCAGACCATTTAAGGTTAAACTCTTCCATCATATGAGGTAATTTTTTGGAAAAAATATTTTTAAAAATTAATTTATAAAAAAACCATTTTTTTTTGAGGTAAAGCATTATATAAGTTTTATAATTCCGATGAAAGAAAGTACCGATATTTTTTTTTCGTATGGAGAGTGATGCACTCTAATGTATATACATATATGAATTCTTCCAAAGAAATTTGATGAAAATGTGCTAAATGGGACTTCCATCTTAGCAAAATAGAAATATTGATAATATGATTAATGAAAATACATATGTATGTATATAACGGGTGATTTTTTTGAGGTTAGGATTTTC
>NW_016182439.1:0-5902 GCF_001687245.7 Rhagoletis zephyria | reverse complement strand
GTGCCCTTTGGCAAGGATTTTGCTTAATCTCGCAGATTCCTTGGTATCCCTCCAGGACGCANGTAGCATTCGTTGAAGGATTTTCTTACTTGCTTCCGTAGCGTTGTAAGGTTCTCATTCCACCAAGGTGTGCGCGCTTTCTTGCCATACCTCAGCGGACAAGCCTTCGTAAGGGCCTTTCCGAAGGCCTTATTCAGGCTGTCCGCTTTGGCGTCCAGCTCGCCTCTTGTAGGAATGTCTTCAACTGGTAGTTTCTTCAATTCTTT
Source organism: Rhagoletis zephyria (assembly GCF_001687245.7). Lineage (NCBI taxonomy): Eukaryota > Metazoa > Arthropoda > Insecta > Diptera > Tephritidae > Rhagoletis > Rhagoletis zephyria. The sequence goes on along the minus strand of NW_016182439.1, from coordinate 5,636 downwards.
TCCAATAACCTTTTGAAATAAGTCCCAATCTGTTTTACGAGGGTTTCTAAAGGGCGTAGGCGTATCCGCCGCAATATTTAGCTCAAAGAGTATTCGACGGTGGTCCGAGAGGGTCTCTTCGTCGGATACTCTCCATTTATTGACCTTTAGGATCCCCTCGGTCAGCAGAGTTAGGTGTAGGACCTCTTCCCAACCGCAAAAATCAGAGGTACTAGGAAATATGAAGGTGGGAGTCTTTTATGTTACCCATTAATAAAATTCTAAAATCAACAGGAAACGAGTCTAAAATAGGCACCATTGAATCGATTCTTTCTAAAAATCCTAATAAAGCATCTTCGTTTCCATCATATGTTGGTATACTATTAAGATTAGTACAAATAAGTTTAAATTTTGCATTAACATCTAAATTATCCATTTTGTTGTTGTTTCGTTCGGCTACCGCAAGTCTGTCTGTGTAGTGTTGTTGTATTGACCAAATATCAAATTGCCTGTTCCTTATTGTAGTATGTAGTTGTTGTTGTGAATTTAACTTTCTTGCTGACAATGTGCTGAAAAGTTGTTGTTGTAAATACCTGTTGGGCTGAGTTCTGGTCTTCAGTTGCTATGGTGCAGAAGTTGTAAGCTGACTTTGTTTTTCTTATTTAGAGTGCAATGCTTTCATGTGGTTGTTTTTGTATGAATGACATGATATTTCTCTTCACGGCTAGCAGTAGTAATTTTTTTCCTTTTATGTATGTATGTATATAAGTCTTTTGCTTTTCAATTACCCTTCAAATAACCTCGTAATTGTTTTGAAGGTGACCTCCGACATAGAGTATTTTGGTTTTTATCTTTTTTTCCGCAAGTTCAAGGTTTATGTACATACATATATGTATGTATGTATATGACTTTTTATCGCTCATTTTTTCACTCCATTTTGCCTTTTTTCAAACTTAGTCATTAAACTTCTTCACATTTGCATGTTGGAGTTTTTTTTCCTTTTACCCTTTATTTGGGATTGTGTATTTTTTTTTTTAAATGTTCACCATTTCAACTTTTTGTTGAAAAAAACCTTTTGTCAACACTTTTCGTGTTACAAATAAGCTTTATTTGAAATTTCAAAACACTTTTGCAAAAAATTAAACTTTTTACTTATATTTGTGTTTGTTTTTCGATTTTGCGTATTGAGTTCGCGTCCGACTGCGCCAGTAACAAATCCTTGCTTCTCGAAGGTATCTTTATTAATTAAATCAATGGTTACACAATTCTTACAACTAAGTTAACAATTATGAGCTTAATAAACTAATAGTGAGAGTCAAAGTGTGAATTGTTGTTGTTGCATTGTAACAAAGAGAAAGGGATTAGTTTAGAGAAAGTCATTAAAGAAGAGATCAGTTAGTAATTGAGCAAATTAGGAAAGGTGAAGAAGAGGTGTGGGAAGATAAGTAGGACAGGTAAAGAGAGAATGAGTAAAGAAGTGTGTGTTGTTGGTAGTGGGAGTGTGGATATGTGACTATATACATACTCCAAAATCTTTTATTGATAACGTTCTTGCGCACATGCATACATATGTACATATGTATGTTCATTGATATCTCCCTGCAAAAAGTGGGACTAATCCGGGATAACTGCGGTTGCAATCGCAAGTAGCATGCTACTAATACCACTTTTGATCTCTTTATATGGAATTAACTGATCGCTTTTGTTCGAGCATGTCCTATGAAGAGACTAATTGTTCACCTTTATACCCGAACGGGTATAAAAAGCGACTAGTCACTTTTAAAAAATAAAAATAAAATTTTACGCCAGCTGAGATTCGAACCGAGGTGCCCAGTTTTCTTAGGCGAATACTCTCTCTGTGTGCCAACGCGGCACATGAAATTTCATTGACTAAGTGCGTACATATCATTAAATCGTTAATAGTACCCGTTAGAGAGAGTTGGGGACTAATTGATCTCCAATTATACTCATAAGTGATGAGTCGAGACTAATTGACCTCCATTAGTACCCGTATGAGACTATTCGGGACTAATTAATGCCCAATTGTACCCGATTGAGAGTAATCTCGGAATATTCTATTTAGAGATTAGTCGCACAATTTTTTGCAGGGCTACTACTCCCGGTAGCGTACATACAAATGGACATAATTACTCGCAGGTTCATCAGAATAAAGCATTGTTCACTCAAAATAGTACGCGTTCCAGGAACTCCTGATCGTTAGACAATAGATCTACCATTATGAGGTTTAAATTTAATAGTACTGGCTTTTAATTTGACAGTTTTATTCGCGTTGGAAGTGGCTGCTCAAAAAATAATGTTGAAGGAATTCCTTGAAAATCCGACATTCTCGAGATCAAAAATCAAATTAAAATTAAATATACCAAAAACTTCTTTTCCTCAAAAAATCAATGAATGGATTCCTTCTGCTTAAACTAACAGAGTAAGCTAATCATTAAAAAAAAAAATTATTTCGCACCAGCTTAAGGATAAGGCTCTTTACCTCAATTATAAAAAAATCGGCTTATCAGAAGAAGATCGCGCGAGAGATTCGGAAAACGATTATCCACAGTTCAGAGAATGGAAGCTGTGGCAAGACTTAAATCTTATCGAGTTATAATAGCTTTGTATAGTAACTTCTCCAGTAAAACATTGCAGCGAGAGCGTAAAAGCAAAATAGAGCGTAAATTTGAAAAGAAGAGAAAACTAGCAGAAAAAGTTATTGAACACAAAACTACATTTTACTATTTATAAATCAGTTTTAAACTCTTTGCTTTGCACACAAGCACCTCAACAGTCCAGTACATCATTAATGTTTTGATTTCCACTCATTTTTCTTTTGTTTGCGCTAAACTAATTCAACTAATGGTGGCTTTTGACATTTATTCTTCTTCTTCTTCTGTTAGCTAATTTCTGCTAGTAAAAATTTCACTAGCAAGAATTTGCAGCTCCCCCGTGTTGTTACGCTCTCGATTCAGTGCTCTTTTGCAAATTTTTTGGGTTATCATACACTTTTCCAGTAAAAATTTGCAGGTTCCAGTACAAATTAGTACTGACTGTTGGTTACTATACAAACCTATTATATTGTAACGAAGCGTTTTGGTTGCCCCGATGCTTCTTCTACAATGCTGGGTATACTCGCCGTGTCCAGGGTTCGTTACAATAAATTTGTAGTTTCGGGCTCTGGTAAATCGTACTTTATTGACTAACTTCCTTAGTATAACAAAGAAAAGATCACAGTGGAAAATTCCACCGCTTCTGTTATCTGGGTAACGGCTCCGTGTTCCGTTACTGGCCCGTTATGCTGTAGTGGAGTGGCTTTAGTACTGGTGGGCAGCGGTTTGCTGACGCCGCTGAGTAGCGCGCTGCTAACGTCGGTAAGTGGTGCTCTGGCCGCGTCGATATGTAGTGCTCTTGCAATGTAGGTGAGTTGCGATCTGGTCGTGCCGGTGAGTGGCGCTCTAACAACGTCGGTAAGTAGCGCCCTGATGACGCCGGTGTGTGGCGCTCTTGCAATGTCGGAGAGCAGCGCTCTGATGTCGTTAAAAAGTGGTGCTCTGGTCTGACGTCGATGGCCAGTGCCACTCTTGGCCGCGCGATGAGAGGCGCTCAGATAACGTCGTTGAGTAACGCTCGGGTGGCGCCGATGAGTAGTGCTCTGATGACGCCGGAGAGTAGCGCTCTAGTCGTGTCGGTATGTGGCGCTCTTGTGACGCCGGATAGTAGCGCTCTGGCGTCGCTAGTGGCGACGTTCTACTGGTACTGGTGATCGGCGCTCTGGTAACGCCAGTAAGTAGCGTTCCTGTTGGCGTCGCTGTGCTGACGGCGGCCGAGCGGGTGTCGTCCGTACGCGGTTTCATGGTAGGCTGTGGCGGGCGGTGATCGAAGCCGACTTTGGTGCTCACTACTTCTAAGTGGTGATGTCTCGTCCTGTTTTGTAGCTATAATACGAGCAATCCCTCCATTCAGTTGTAGCTACGCAACCCTCACTCGGTTCTCAGGCTTTCTACTTCTGAGTGGTGATGTCTCGTCCTGTTTTGTAACTATAACACGAGCAATCCCTCCATTCAGTTGTATCTACGCAACCATCACTCGGTTCTGGGTGGTGATGTCTCGTCCTGTTTTGTAACTATAACATGAGCCATCCCTCCATTCAGTTGTAGGTATTCAGCCGCGACCACAGCTCCGTGCTGACTGACTGTTGAGCGGCTGTGTCGTATATCTAATAGGCTGTGTCCTTGATGTTGCGTGGTTGCGCAGCTAGATGTTGCTGTGTAATGTTGCGTTGTCATGGCAACGAAGAGGTTGTCGGGTGTTGCTATGACTTGTGTTGCTGTGGCTTGTTGCGTGTCTGGCTGCTTTGGCTTGTGTTGCTGTGGTTTATTGCATCGCTGGTTGCATTGATGGTGGATATTTGTGTGGGCCAAATTCTTCAGCGATATTTGGTCCTCCCAATATATAATTCTGCTAGATTAAATAAATCTAATAACAAAACCGCACCCGTTTACTTTACCCCAATGTTCACACCAAATGGGGTATTTTTTAGTAATGACTAAAAGACATGTTAAAACTTGACTTCGGTCAACTCCCACATTAAAAGTTTTAAGCTAAAAAGAAACAGAGTGATATCCTCTTAAAACTAAATTTATAGAAGTTGACACAGTTGTCAAAGGGATATGAAATGGCGAACGAATCGAAACAGTCTCACTAAAACTCGATCAAACTCCACAATGGGTCATATGACCCACATACACTAAAGATAGTTTAGTGGAACAAGTTGACTACTCCAGTCTCTAGAACGAGTATTCAGAATAATTTTATCATTATCAAAGAAATTGTCTGTTATTTATTTATCCGAGCAAAATATGAAACTTTCGCTAACATCTATCTATAGCGGAGTACTTCCCTTTCTTTTAATATATTAAATATTATTTTCTGAAAACATGTTAAAAAGATATAACCCATTTTATGCGTACCGATTTTAAGTGAACAATGCTTTATGTTAAATTCCATATTCTGGCGTAATCGACATTCTCTGATTGCGTTTCGCTCGTTCAGTTGGCTTTGCAAAAAGAGACATGGCGCAATTGCGCGGATTTAATGCGCTGATACCGGCCATGGTGCTGGCTTATAATAGCCCTTTTAGCCCTACTTAGGAAAATCGTAAAACTATTTTCGAATATTTGTTTTTTTTTTATCACAAAAGAGAAAAAAATTGTGTTTTATTTCAAAATTAACCGCTATTTTAAAAAATGTTTTATCCATCATTAATACACTAGCTCAATAAAGGTTGCGTATACAGATTTTTTCGCAATAGAGATTTTTAAAATTTTTTTTTGTTTTCATATTGAACAATTTGTTATTAGTCCAAAAAATAGCAAAAACGATTGTTTTCTCTAACTGCATATTTTACTTTATAATTAGCCTTTTTAAAAAAATTTACGTAAGCAGTTTTGTAGCACATTTTCTTCCATACAAAGTATGCTCGACAAAATTTTCATATGAATAAAATGCCTAGCTTGCACCTTATTATACTCAGAGGTTTTAAGTAATTAGTTCAATACTTTGTGACTATTGCATTAATTTGATTGGGGGCCAAATGATTGCAATCCATGATACAAAAAACAAGGTAGTTCCATTGTCAATTTTTCGTCGCCATA
>NW_016182436.1:0-5902 GCF_001687245.7 Rhagoletis zephyria | reverse complement strand
ATGATTTAAAAAATTCAGAGAAATGTGCTTAGAGAAGAAGTATGGGTACCAAATTAATGCGGAAATCCTGTAAAATTTAAACAGATTCAAGTTTCTAGTGCAGAAGGGCTGGAAAATATTGAAAATGTCATTTTAAATATGCAAATATAGCAAATATGCTAGGAAAACGTTTTATATCCAAATCCCTATGGACGATAACACGTCCATCATTCAAAATTTGTAAATATTTTTTTGACTTGAGAAATATATATGGATATACATTTGAATTCACGGGCAAGTTTCTTGGAGACCGCTGCACCGAAAAATGGAAAACTAAATGAAATGACTTTATGTGCGTCGTCAAAAACGTTTTTTTCCATTCCTGAAAATTTATAATTATGTCGCTTACAACGTTATTCGTGGGGACCATTCATTTGTTTTTGAAAAAATCATATGTTAAGGGCTTATATAAACTCGATAACATCCTCGAGTTTCGTTCTTCTAACTTTGTCAGCTTAAAAATTACCTGATCGTCCTTGTGAATCTAAAAAATTTTAATTTTTTAAATTCTAAAGAAATTTCCTATTGCATTTGTTACCCATATTTTTATTTTACATTGCTTTGAATTTTTTTTAACAATTTTTGAATCAATCATCNTTTAAATTCTAAAGAAATTTTCTATTGCATTTGTTACCCATATTTTTATTTTACATTGCTTTGAATTTTTTTTTAACAATTTTTGAATCAATCATGTCTCTGAAATTACAAAGTCCACCAGAATAAATCCTGCGGTCAGAGAGAAAAAATAGAAATGCCACTTTAAATAAAAAACAATATAGAAGCAATTTTTTCGATTCAAGTTGTTGAAAAGTAATGAATATCTACATCCCGGGACTAATTCCGGGATTGTGGCAACGCCATCCCGAAATTCCCGGGATCGGAAAGAGCCGAAAAATTAACCTCCCTAGTAGTACATACAGTCCGCGAAAATATTGTTTGGGTATTTTTCTGTTGTCTTTTTAATTTCCATTTTTAATTAGAATTTCGAGAAAATTTTTGGTATCTAGAAGTTAGTCTTTTTGTCTTTTTTTTAACTGATGGTTTTATGCACTTTCTTTTTTATAAAAAAATTACTTTATTCCAATAATCAGACACATTGGTGAAGATTGCAGAACTTACTAATAAAATAAAAGACGTTAACGTGGATATTAGCGGTCCATTATCGCCATGAAATGCTAAACAAATAACTTCCCTTAACAAAAATTTACGAAAATCAATCAGCACTTTTTCTATTTTAACCCCAAACAACGAAGCTCATTGAACGCTGCTCCACCACCGCCACCGCGGATGCCTTCTTTCAATTTTTGACTGAATTATTAGCCTATACAAATTATTTTCATTGACGAGGGCGTCAATTTAATTTCACGACCATTATAAGCTATGTAACAACTTGTGAGCGTGCGGCTACTTCACGCCCAATATGGAAACACTTAGCAAAGTGTTATCAAATTTTTTCAGTCAAGGGTAAGAGCTCAAAACGATGGTATTGGGTGAACGGAAGAGGTTGGAAAATTACGGAAATTGTAAAAATTCATGCAGACATTTTGAGGAAATGCGCAAAATTTACACATTGCCAATAAACATTTAATTAGCTAATAAAACCGTAATAAGTGTANGCGAACGGTGCAGATCTGATGACCTGGATAAAAAATCCCTTCACGTATTTTATATATAGAAGATTATTATTTAAATTAATAATTTATTTGTGTTTTTTTCTTCTTTTTATTAACAGAATGAATTCTTGAAAAAGTGTGAGGCTAATCTGCGCTCGCTGGAAACGATTACGATAGTCATTTACATTTTCGAGAATGAGCGCAGCAGGAGATGCCAAACCACGCGTGTACTTCTACTTTGACAAAACCATTCGCCGTTTGCAGTCGGCGTAAAACTGTAGCTCCTCCCATTTGTGCTATAACATCAGGATGAACACCACAAACTGGAGAAGAAGCTCGACCAAACCCCTTAGCAAAAATTTTATAAAGAAAATATTATATATATTAAAGTTGTATACACGGTTGATTCGGGGATTGATTTTAATATTGAAATGTTCGTCGTGTTGAAATATGACCTTGGAAATAGAGCAGTATCTTCTTATTATAAACAGTAGTCCCACGTACTACTATATAATGGTACTTTGCCTGCTAGAAAAATTGTCGAAAAATACTGTTTGATAATTAGATTGAATTTCTCTGGTGTGAAACGAGTATTTAGAATTTTTAAGGGTGTCAAAAGAGGGCCACCTGTTGGAAAAATTCAATTCAAATTATTGAATAAGTTAAATGGATTTTTCATGTTTATATGTGCGCTATAATACCGGGATGGTTAAAAAAAATAGACAGTTGCCACCNGCCTGCTAGAAAAATTGTCGAAAAATACTGTTTGATAATTAGATTGAATTGCTCTGTTGTGCTCATATGTGCGCTATAATACCGGGATGGTTAAAAAAAATAGACAGTTGCCACCAGTCTGAAAATTTCAGATTAAATAAATTGATATATCATTACCGACGATATACATCTACATATGCCAGGCGTGATCCATCTAGACCTTTTTTTTAATTTTAAATAAAATACTTAAAACAAAACTAGGTGTCGGAATCTTTATTATTACCTGAAATAGCATTCTCTGACTTTTAATTTTTAAAAATAATTTCCTTCAAATGTTAGCCGCAGACAAAACATAACAATGACAAGCGATGCCGCACGTTGGTGTGAAATTGAAGCCCGTGATGTCGGCAGTATTTGGTTTTCGTAAGTTATGGTGTGACCTCTGGATCTTTTTCATTGGGGTTTGGGGTTGTGCGTCGATCAGCCAGCTATGATTCAAAACCTGGAAACCAACAATGCTCGCGTAATTCACGCATTTCTGGATGGGCTAATTGAAAAGTGGATCTAACGAATGGACCANTCGTAAGTTATGGTGTGACCTCTGGATCTTTTTCATTGGGGTTTGGGGTTATTCGTCGATCAGCCAGCTATGATTCAAAACCTGGAAACCAACAATGCTCGCGTAATTCGCGCATTTCTGGATGGGCTAATTGAAAAGTGGATCTAACGAATGGACCACCTACCGCGTGGTTGCGGCCTATATTTGAATGTTAATATTTCTAAACGGCAAATACCATAAATTGCTCTTTCGGGTAATAATACTTAGGCATCTTGAATTATACCTATGGCTATTAAAATGTCAAAATGTTGTTTCGGAACCCAATGAAATGTTACTTTAAAGAGAAAAGCGCCTATCCCGACTTTGGCTACTTCAATTGAATGGCATAGATATGTAAGTATGTATAATAAAAAATAATTTTATTTTTTGTATTTGTTCGCTATGATAAAAAGGTGGTTAATAAAACTTTACAGAGTTGCCAGCAGTCTTAAAATTTAATTTTAAGTAAATGGGAAAGATAAGGTGATTATTGCAAATGAAAGAAGGTTAGGTAGGATTGCCACCTATTTGAAAAATTGTATGTAATTAAATTAATAGGATATTTGGGTAATCTTTGATTTGGAAATATTATCAATAGAGTAGTCACCTATCTACATAAACATTATAGATGAAAAAAATATTTAATTTAAATATTACAAGATTGCTACGTTTTGAAAGGTTACCGGCTATCCAAAAGCCAAACAGCAACAAAAAAAATGTATGTAAAAATAACATCTTATCAAATACTCGGCGGACTAAGCTGCGCCTTCAAAGTATTTTCGTGTTGTTACTCTTTCTAACTACAGAGTCCCTCCAAAAAATATAATAGACTTAACGAGCTTTGTTAAGCGAGATCTACATAAAAAAATTCGAGTTATAAAACATTGAAAGTCGTGTTTTTTATGAACTTGGGTATTAGTTAATATTTTTTAAAGGTATTTAGAAAGTCGGCAAAACNCGGAACCCAATGAAATGTTACTTTAAAGAGAAAAGCGCCTATCCCGACTTAGGCTACTTCAATTGAATGGCATAGATATGTAAGTATGTATAATAAAAAGTTTGCCGAAAATGGCTTGACGGATTTAATAATTTTATTTTTTGTATTTGTTCGCTATGATAAAAAGGTGGTTAAAAAACTTTACAGAGTTGCCAGCAGTCTTAACATTTAATTTTAAGTAAATGGGAAAGATAAGGTGATTATTGCAAATGAAAGGTTAGGTAGGGTTGCCACCTATTTGAAAAATTGTATGTAATTAAATTAATAGGATATTTGGGTAATCTTTGATTTAGAAAGTCGGCAAAATACCCGCTTTCATATGGGAATTCAATTTATAATCTTATAACTCGAGTCCACATACCACGCACTTTCTTCAAAAAAATCTTAAATCAAATTTGTGGTATGAAAAAATTTACTACTTTATAAATACTTTAAAAACAATATTAATTAATAATACTAAGCGGTTTGGGTGTAGTAAAAAGGAGTAAAAACACCAAGGTATATACTTTGTATGTACTCAATTCAAATCACGATTGAGAGAATACAAAGGTTGCGCCGATCTCGGACCGCTATTCCTCTCTTAACGAGTTTGACAGAATCGTTGTTTGCATGACGTCACACTTGTGCAACTTGTTTACGTTTTCCTTGCAACATTTTTTCTTCTTCTTCCATTCTTGCTCACGTTTTGGCATTTCTCTCTCGCAATTGCACCAGTGTGACGTCACCCAAAAGTTATTCTCAAAAATCCTCTCTGATCGGCGCAATCTTGTATTCTATCATTCTTGAATTCAAATTATTTTGTAACAAGTTGCCATTATGGAACTGAAGAAAAAAAAAATTATGCCGGCAAAGCCAGATGGCAATGCTACCTACAAAATTTTAGAATGCAATATTGAAAAACATGTACATTGGTGTGTATGTAAACAGTCTGAGCACCACAATGAGAGCAATATAAATACATATAATGTNACTACTTTATAAATACTTTAAAAACAATATTAATTAATAATACTAAGCGGTTTGGGTGTAGTAAAAAGGAGTAAAAACACCAAGGTATATACTTTGTATGTACTCAATTCAAATTATTTTGTAACAAGTTGCCATTATGGAACTGAAGAAAAAAAAAATTATGCCGGCAAAGCCAGATGGCAATGCTACCTACAAAATTTTAGAATGCAATATTGAAAAACATGTACATTGGTGTGTATGTAAACAGTCTGAGCACCACAATGAGAGCAATATAAATACATATAATGTCTTATGTTTTACTTCTCAGTAACGACATACATAATTTACTTTTTTTTTTTGCAAATATATTCACAACAAATAGCAATAAGGCACCTAAATCGAGTATTAATTTTAAGCATTTTATAGCAAAGTGAATTCTCACCAAAAATATGCCTTTCTTTCATAATAAACCATTTATGGTTAGGCAATTGCTCATGGTAAGCCATAATTAAACTCTGCATGATACCAAATAGCTTGCACCACGAAAAATGTTATCTCTCGCTCAACAATCACGAACAGCTATCTAGCTCTCTTGATATACGAGCACATTCTCTGCCGACAAAGACCAGGCAGAAGCAACTTTTCCATTCAGTTCAAAATTTAACATGGCGTTGAACGGAAGTGTCAAACGACGGTTACGGAACCAACGCAGGAAATTCCGTGATGTTCGAAAAGCGTGGAGCCGATGCAGACACAACAACAAACTGCAGACGCGATGATAGTAAATAAAATTAATTTTTTGCATCAAATAACGGATTATAATGATACGCAGAGTGCGAGAAAGAAAAAAAAATTAAAGAGAAAATCTTAATGGAAGCCTAAAAGCAATGGAATGTGTATTGGTATATAGAAATCTTGTACACAAATACAGTTATAACAATAAAGTGTCTTCATAAATTATTGAATAACGATAAATTAAATGACTGTGTAAAG
>NW_016182435.1:0-5903 GCF_001687245.7 Rhagoletis zephyria | reverse complement strand
TCAAACATACATACTTACATATACGCATATTTTTGCAAAGTTTAGCGGATTTACGTAAAAAATACGGTGAACTGAACTTCCCNCATATTTTTGCAAAGTTTAGCGGATTTACGTAAAAAATACGGTGAACTGAACTTCCCCTTTTTCATTTACCGTAGACAAATACCGTACACTCTTTAAACACAGTATATTATAAATATATTGTATATCTACATATATATGTAGATATATATTCAAATACATATATCCCGTTTTCTCCAACTCGAAGAAAAAATCCGCTAAACTTAAGACACAGTAATATACAACATATATAATCCATCACATATTCAAATAATTTACCCCCAACTCACAATACATGCATGATTATGTATTAAATTCAGTGAACGAAACTATTGTTCAAGTGAACGTCCAAAATTTCCGCCTGGGTACATGTACCAAAGAAAAAATTCCCGTTTCGCAACGCCAACTCAGTTTGAATAATATTTCGTCAGTCAGGGTATTTACCTATATACATATGTACTAATACTGCGCTGTATACATAAATACATACGTACGCAATCGCGCCAAACTACAGCGGTTCTCATAGAGCGAATCTATGTTGATGCATCCAAACATACATACCTAATAATAATCAGTAGAGAACCCCCAAACACATATTCCCTTGCTCTTTGGTTTTTAGCATTCTAGATTTTATTTCCAAATAATATTTCTTGGGTCACTCAAATTATCTTGCGTATGTACGCATGTACCAGCATTTAGGCGCTAAGTATACTACATACTCGCACATACATACCTAGCCCTTAATATGTAAGCGCCAAACTACAGCAAGTGGCTGATATATGCATGAAAATACATAGCAACTCATTTCAAACACATACTCATACAAACACGCGCACACATCTTTACGCATATATTTCATTGCTTTTGCGCATGTGTTTAAAGCAAAATAAAATTTATTAAGCATATCCCAAGTACTAAATTTGAGTTAATCATCTTAAATAACCTCCAGCTCCCAATAAATTTTACGAAAAGTCCCAATAAAGATAAACTTGAGAAAAAAAATCTCGAAAACTCAATCTCACTCAGTTTAATTAAATAACTGATTTAATAAAATCGATTTATAGCAGCAAAGCTACCTCAATTTCTCCTATAAACTTCGTTCCCCAAAAAATTAAATAATGACGTAAGAAAAACAGGAAAAACTCACATCCCTCCAGGCACCTCCTCAGGGAGTAAAGACACGGTCAAAATCTCAAACGGACGATGAGGAATTGACCCAAACTCAAAAAAAATTCCTCTTCGAAATCTCAAAGCTGGAAAAATATTGTGCGAAATGGTGGAAGATAAACGAAACGGATCACTCGGAAGCCGGTCTCAAGCTTTATGTGGAGGAACTCACCAAACACCTAGCATGGGTTGAACAGGCATACGAGCTTGTACACATGTGTTGCAGTGACGAAAGGTATAGGAAAGCATACGAAACGAAATATGACGCAGCCAACGATATGTGCCACAATACTAGGACTCGAATAAAACAACTGCTCCCCAGACTTCAACAAAACGCGATAGGCGCAAGCGCCACCACCATTTCAGCAGCCCCAGANGAGGAATTGACCCAAACTCAAAAAAAATTCCTCTTCGAAATCTCAAAGCTGGAAAAATATTGTGCGAAATGGTGGAAGATAAACGAAACGGATCACTCGGAAGCCGGTCTCAAGCTTTATGTGGAGGAACTCACCAAACACCTAGCATGGGTTGAACAGGCATACGAGCTTGTACACATGTGTTGCAGTGACGAAAAGTATAGGAAAGCATACGAAACGAAATATGACGCAGCCATCGATATGTGCCACAATACTAGGACCCGAATAAACCAACTGCTCCCCAGACTTCAACAAAACGCGATAGGCGCAAGCGCAACCACCATTTCAGCAGCCCCAGCCCCACCCCTAACTCAAAACTACTTAAAAGTACCTGCTTGTGACACTGATTTCTTTTATGGCGGCTAAGAAGATTGGCCGCCCTTCAGGGACATGTTCACAGCAGTTTACAAACAACACCCCCAACTCTCTCAAGCCCAAAAACTGTACTACTTAAAGCTAAAAACCCGAGGTAAAGCAGCACTTTTAATAAAAAACTATGAGATGAATGACCAAAACTTTGAGCTCGCATGGGATGCATTAAAATCCCGTTATGAAAATCGCAGACTCCTTGTCGACAACCAACTCAAAACCCTCTTTAATATTCAGCCCATTCAAAGCGAAAATGGGGAAAAAATTCAGGCAATTCAGACAACAATAAACAATTGCCTCTCGACTTTGAAATCAAATGGCGTACCCACAGAAAACTGGGACCCCATATTAATACATCTCTGCTCCTCAAAACTCCCAGATGAAACCCTAGCGTTATGGGAACAGTCACTCGACTCTAGAAAAGAGTTACCCCTCTGGTCAGAAATGAATAAATTTCTGACAACCCGTTATGAAATCGTAGAGAGACTTAGTACGTACAGGCCAAATAAACCCAAGGCCCCAGCTCCAAATTATACCCCACGCTCATCAACACCTAATCATACTCATTCCTTCGGCTATAAAAACAGAACTCACTCATTTAACACTGGGTTAAAAAACAGGTATCTTGCAAATTATGCAACTAAAATCACTCTCTGATGAACTGTGTCAAATTCAAGGAGCTCTCAGTTCTGGAACGCAATAAGTCAATAAGTTCATAAGAGACAACAACTATTGTAAAAACTGTTTGGCCTGCTCTCACTCAGAAATTGAGTGCCACAGCAAGTTTACCTGCGTTTATTGCCAAAAACGGCATCACTCTCTTCTCCATTACCCCGCTAGATCACCAACAGCAAATACAGGCACCAGGTCTAAAACAAATCAGGCACGAGTCCCATCTCCAGGGAATAGCAACCCAAACGAAGCATCAACCTCAAAGGCAGCTCAACAAACTCTCTCACATTTTGCGAGTAGTAGAGAAAAAACCCTACTTCCTACCGCAAAAATCTCAATCCTGCATAATGGAGAAATTTTCAAAATTCGAGCTCTTGTAGATCAAGGATCTCAGAAAACATTCATAGCGTCTCGCATACAAAACCTGCTTGGCCTCACGACATAAGCGACTAGTTATGAAATTATGGGAATGGGTGGCCGCGTACTGCAAAATGCGAACAGAATCTGCCCGATTACCATTTGTTCTGCTGATTCAACTATGAAAATAACGACAAACGCGATAATACTCCCGCAACTTACTCATTTCTTGCCATCGTTCAAAGTTACATATATTGAACTGCAAGAATACTCATCCCTCCCCCTAGCAGACCCCCACTGTTTTACTCCAGCTCGAATAGACATGGTATTAGGAAGCGATGTCATTCCCCAAGTGTTACTCCCAGGCCTAAAAACCAATGTCGGCGGAAGTTTGATAGCCCAAAACTCAATATTTGGGTGGATTTTGAGCAGCACAGTGGCGGAGCAAGTATCATCATTCTCGACCCAGGTAGTTGAAAGCACAACAAACTCTCTCAATTATCTGCTCAAGAAGTTCTGGGAACAGGAGGAAGTACCAGCAACCCCATCACTCACCGACGATGATGCNCCGCAACTTACTCATTTCTTGCCATCGTTCAAAGTTACATATATTGAACTGCAAGAATACTCATCCCTCCCCCTAGCAGACCCCCACTGTTTTACTCCAGCTCGAATAGACATGGTATTAGGAAGCGATGTCATTCCCCAAGTGTTACTCCCAGGCCTAAAAACCAATGTCGGTGGAAGTTTGATAGCCCAAAACTCAATATTTGGGTGGATTTTGAGCGGCCCACTGACGGAGCAAGTATCATCATTCTCAACCCAGGTAGTTGAAAGCACAACAAACTCTCTCAATGATCTGCTCAAGAAGTTCTGGGATCAGGAGGAAGTACCAGCAACCCCATCCCTCACTGACGATGATGTATTTTGTGAAGATCTCTATCAAAAGTCCACAACTCGCAGAGATGACGGTCGTTACGTGGTAAAACTTCTGTTTAAAACTACTTTCCCGGACACGATTGCACACGGACACTCCAAGCCTGCAGCACAACTACAATATCTCAGTATCGAGAGATCGCATGAAAAGAAGCCGGAACTGCAACAAACATACTCGAAGGTCCTGGAAGAACACCTCACATTGGGTCACATGGAACCCACTTCGTCCCGAGAAATAATACGTGAANCAAGCCTGCAGCACAACAACAATATCTCAGTATCGAGAGATCGCATGAAAAGAAGGCGGAACTGCAACAAACATACTCGAAGGTCCTGGAAGAATACCTCTCATTGGGTCACATGGAACCCACATCGTCCCGAGAAACAATACGTGAAGGCAAATATTTTTCATAGTACCTACCCCACCACGCAGGAATTAAACCACATAGTAAAACTACCATGGTGCGAGTAGTTTTCAACGCGTCGAAACTTTCGCATTCAAGTATCTCTCTTAATGCCATCCTCCACACAGGCCCAATTCTCCAAAATGATCTTATGCTCGTTCTACTCAAATGGCGTTTGTACAAATACGTTTTCAATGGCGACATTGAGAAAATTTACCGCCAGATATACATTCACCCAGAGGATAAAGAATTCCCTCAAAGNCTACCAAGGTGCGAGTAGTTTTCAACGCGTCGAAACTTTCGCATTCAGGTATCTCTCTTAATGACATCCTCCACACAGGTCCAATACTCCAAAATGATCTTATGCTCGTTCTACTCAAATGGCGTTTGTACAAATACGTTTTCAATGGCGACATTGAGAAAATGTACCGCCAGATATACATTCACCCAGAGGATAAAGAATTCCAAAGGATACTTTTCCGCAGAACCCCTCAAATTTCGGTACAAGATTTTAAATTAAAAACCGTTACCTTTGGTGTCAATTGCGCGCCATACCTCGCGATAAGAACGCTTCACCAAGTAGCTAAAGACTCAAGCGGCAAATACCCAAAAGCCACAGAAATACTGTTAAATGAAACATACGTTGATGATATACTCTCTGGGGGTTACGACCTCGAATCAGCACTTACGTCAATGACCCAGGTAACTGATGCGTTAAAATCAGCAGGTTTTCCATTAAAAAAAATGACTGCGAACCACAAATATCTACTCAAAAATATACCTAAACCAGACCTCTTAGAAACAAACTTTCTTGAATTCCATGATTCCAGTTCAACAAAAACTCTCGGCGTAACATGGAATGCACTCAACGATGAATTCTCATACTCTATTGACCCCCTGCCAGACTCCACAGCAGCCACTAAAAGACAGATTTTGTCCTCCGTGGCGAAACTTTTCGACCCGGCTGGGTGGCTATCGCCAATGATGATCCAGGCGAAAATCTTACTCCAACAGCTCTGGATGGAAGGTACCGATTGGGACGAGAACGTCAAGCGNCGATGAATTCTCATACTCTATTGACCCCCTGCCAGACTCCACAACAGCCAATAAAAGACAGATTTTGTCCTCCGTGGCGAAACTTTTCGACCCGGCAGGGTGGCTATCGCCAATGATGATCCAGGCGAAAATCTTACTCCAACAACTCTGGATGGAAGGTACCGATTGGGACGAGAACGTCAAACCCGGAGCGCTTCGCAAGTGGACTTCATTTCGAGAAAACCTCATAGCCATCAGCGAAATACGGATACCGCGATGGGTTCAGTTTTCCCCTAATAAAACCATTCAGCTCCATGAATTCTCAGACGCATCCGAAAAAGCATTCTGCGCATGCGTTTATCTCCGAGTGGAACACTGTGAAAACTTGGCATCATCTCATTTGCTTGTAGCAAAAAGTAAAGTCGCACCCCTCCAAACAGTGAGTCTGCCCCGCTTGGAATTGCGTGGAGCGGTCCTTCTCTCCAAT
>NW_016182434.1:0-5903 GCF_001687245.7 Rhagoletis zephyria | reverse complement strand
TGTGTGTGAGCAGAGCATGTGTGTGCAAATACGAACCCTGGTTTTAAGTGTAGAACTAATCTATTATGTTTCTTTAGTTCACGATTTCTTAAAAGGCCACAGTGTAGATATAAATTGGCACATAATTCATGAAACTTAATTTTTGGTAAGTTTTGCTTTCTTTCGAATTTTTTTTTGGTGGGATCTTCAAGAGGTGATCTAGAGCTAAAAAGCACGAAATCAATATTTGAGTTCTAGTTCGAACAAAGTTAAATATTTTAGTCGCTATATCCGTAATAATTTTATAGCCGTGAATAATTTATTTTGCACATATTGAAATATTTTTCTATGTAAAATTGTATTTAATATATTTTACATCTGAGAAGTTCTTCAAAAGTCGATTAAAATAAAATTTCTTAGTTTTGGTATTATCTATAAAATATAAAATATTCAAAATTCACATACTTAGCTTTTGGTAAAAGCTGGAGCATTATTTTGCAACTTGGTCGGAAATGTTAGGTTTCGTTAAGGTAGCCCCCAAACAGGGACTCATTTAGAGTTGGTCGAAATTTCACAGTCGGCAGATATCTCTCCGGTTTCTCCACAAAATAGTTAGACAGGAGGCTTAAGGATGTTAAGAGATTGTTTTGAGATGAACTCACCTGAAAAAACTGCGATATTGAGAAGCCTTTGCGATTTTTAGTCTCACCGTCTGAATAACAACCGGAAGGTGTCATATTAATACTCCCACGGGTAACTTTTTAGATATACATACATATATGAGCAAATCGCACGAGTTAATTTTTTAGTGTCATTGAGTTCCAGGTATAAGTTCAATAAAAAATGAATCAAGTATTAAAATAGTTTCACCCTTAAACGTTTATTTAAGCGGAAAAGTACCGAAATTACTCCTTTTTTTCATTGTCACTCAAAAAATTAACAACTCTTTTTAATAACTTTGGGAAGTTTTCAGAGAGAATGTTTATATTATAGGTAATGAAAGTTGGCACTGAATGCAACAGGTCTTTGAAGTTTCAAAAGTGTGCCACCAAGTTAAAAAAATGACAGCATGCACAATATCTGTCATAGCTATTTTGCAATTTTTTTTGAAATGTAACCATTTTTCATTTTAAACGACTAAGATACTTCAGAATGTTAACATTAAAAGGTGAAAGGGTAAACACGAACCAATCTAGAGTAATAGAGCTAGTGTGCCACACGATGAAAGAGAATTACATTGGGTGTACAATTACGATGATTAGTGAGACAAAAATTCCTGTTTTAAAATTGTTATTAGCACACTGGAAATTCATTCTAAAATTTTTATATACATATAGAAATTAATATATTTATTCATGAAGAATGCTATAGGAAACGGTTCCACGGCAATATTTAATTACTGTTAAATAATATGACTTTTACGTAAAGCGTGCGAGTAAACTCGTTAATTGACTGAGTATGGTGCTTTGGGGCGTATACGTTACATACGAACCCACAGTTATATGAACACGAAATGTTATTTTGACTTTTTAACCGTTACCGCATAACTTTGGACCTAGTGAACCGATTTCGATAATTATTTTTTATCGGAAAGGTGGCACCTTAGGGGCTAATTTCGTTTAGCTCCGATCATTGTATCGTGAAGAAATTAAAGATACCCTAAATATTTATATGCGAATTGAAGTCGGTTTTAGTATACCTTTTTTAAGTTTTAATTTAAATACAATTTCGCCCTGATATCTTGCTTTTTAAGCAAAACTAAAGATAATGTACTGCTAAGGTAAGTGTGCCAAAATTTTCGACCAAAAACATTTTATTGTGGAAAAATTTAACAACTCTTGAAATTGTATCATATATTAGATTAGGAAATCAGTAGATGCAATTGAAATAATTCAAGCATTTCCCTACCAGTTTTGAGTATACTATGAGCGTGCCTAGTTCCCTGATTGATGATTGGATCAGAATAGATGTCTACTAATTACTACTATCTGCTGCTTACTTAATGGCAGCTTCCTTTGCCTGGAAAACACTTTAGTGATCTGGAATTTGTGCTTGAAGGAGAGCTCACTCTACAAAATACCTGTCTATAGACCCTTCAGTTAATCTTTATGTCATCCGTGTAGAAGTTCACCGGTGCTGCCTTCGAACGATTGCCTTCTGCCCATTTATTCTTAAGTACAAGTGAGTTGTGTAAGACCGCCATGGCCGCCAGTCTATTCAGTGCTTTATGGCGAATGAAAAAATTTGAGTTAATCAACTTTTGAATTACATGTATGGAAAGATTCTACTTCTCCATCGGTTTGTGTGTTTGAGCCCCTTAGTGCTCGAAAGCCGGTACAACTTTTTTATATGCAGACAAAGCTGGATATAGTTTTATATATGTACATATATTAGTAGTGGTCATTAAGTATTTCAGTGAGATCTGGCAGCACTTTAATTTGCTTTTGATCCCATATAAAACAATATTTACTTTTTTGTTTTTGATACCATATACCATTTTTGTAATAGTATTTAACATTCATGTTCTTAGTGCCCAAAATTGGGCTTATCCATTAATTCAATTCAATGTTGTGACTTACTAGAAAATGGACGGTGATTAAGTATTTCAGTTGTTCCGTGTGATTTCGTCCTGTTTTTTTTTTTTGCAAAGAGCGTAGAAGAATGGGGTCTTGACACTGTTCGTGAACCTGCTGAAGTTGATTCATGTTCCTTAATTTGTTAAACTTTTGAAAATAAGCAGCCAATATATTGGCTCCAAACCTATTCAATTTGTTCAAATATCTTTTGTATAGGATTGTCAAAATTTATGCAGAATGATACGGCAGTGGTCCGAAAAGAGCACTTTGTCATGGCGTGTCAACCATCTAATTAAACCGTTACTAATTTTTGAGTTTACAATGATGTAGATCCATGTTGCCTCGATATTAATATTGGTACGGAATTTTAAATTTAACTCGTTAGAATATGCAAAAAAAAAATTAAATGTGTATTTTTCAACCAATAATAGCTTCACAGATTTAGGAGTAATGCAGATAAAGCAAAGAGCACGCAAAATTATTGGTGAACGGAAAGCGGAAGAAAACTGTTCAGCCTAGATTGGCTTTCAATTGGTTTGATGATGTAAGAAAGGGAAAACTATGAAGAGAAGAGAACACGCAGCAGGGATAAATGCGGACAATATTTGTGCGCATGTATACGGTATATATACATTTGTATTACTGTAAAATTGTAGGAACAAAGTTACTATCTTTGCCTACATAATGACATTTTTTATGTCCATCATTTGCATTTAATGTTAAATTGTTTGCAATCTTAATGCAAAAATCGATGGCTTGAGTGTGTGTGTATACCCAAGAGCAGTAGCAAGGGTACTTCTAAAAGACTATAGCGGTAGGTAGCTATGGCAGCCAAAGATGAAGTGTGGAAGCGGCTGCGGCTGCGGCTGCGGCTGCCGTAAAGTGAACTGGTGCGGATAAAGCTTAATAAATTGGATATGGGCACACATATTGACACTTGATCAGCACTTCAGCACTGTGCACGACTGTGGAGAACACTTAACAAATTGCTGTGGTCGTGGCATATTCGAGGGCCAGAGCAGACAGTTTCTGATACAAGTAGAAAGCGAAATATGTATGTACATAAGTACTAAGTATATGGGCTCCACGAACTTTTGCGCAAAATATTTAACTTTTAACGAATTGTAAACTTTCTTTTATAAATAACTTAATGGAGCAAAAGCTGTATTGAAAGAATAATTACATAAATAAGATGCAACCAAAAATTAATATTTCGTTGAATAAATACTTTAACATATGGATTTGATAATTTTTGTGATAAAATATTACCCTTTAAGTTAACTTAAACACTTAAGAAGAGTCATTCGTTCGAAAATACTTACATACATATATCAACCATATGATTTTGGTCATATCTATGGAATAGCAACTTCAATCAAGTTCAATCGTTTTCGGCTCAACATAATTACCCCAATCGAGGTATCATCTCGTTAATAATAGTGGGGACCATAATTAATCATCTGACGGGTAGTAGCAGTGTATTATTTAATTTAACCTTCACCACCAACATGACGTATGGGCAGCAACAGCTTTTTTATGTTTAGGTTTTTATGTTCAGAAAAAATAATTAAAATGTTTAGTACAAAACTCAAGCAGGTTTTTGAATGCCAGTCGCATGAAAGATTGATTGTGTGTTTAATTATAGTTCCAGTAGTCCGTTTTTACCTCGGCAAGTTAGTAGTTAATAGTCGATATTCTAAGATACAACCTTAAAATTTGATATTGGAATAAAACTAGAGCAAAAAACCAAATATTTCACCAGGAATTTTGCATTAGTTATAATATATCGCTTTAATGCCAGTAGTTATTTTCATATGTTGAAAATATATGTATAAGTTCCGACGCCATTAATAGTTATTATTCAGAGTTGATCACATTTTGGAGTCAAGTGCCCCACCAGTAGAGTAGCCAGATATTTTAGTGATATAATCAGTACAGTTGGGATCAAAGTTCAGTACAAAGCCAGTGAATTAGCTTAAAACAAAATATAGGTGTTACGTCTGTATGTACAGTTGTGTTCACAAAAACAGTTGTAAAATGTATTGACCGGTTTTATTTCCTTATTTTATTTAAATTGTTTATGAAAATTTTGTTCATTCTATAACAATAATCGTGCAAGTTGAAGTCTCAAACTTTCTAAAAAATTTATAAAAATTTAAAAAAAAAATCATCAAAACAGCTATTTGATCCGAATTTTTGAAAAAAGTTTGGAGTACGCAGTTTTGTAGCCCATTCAGTTTCGGCAGAAGACGAGCTCGATTCAGAATTTGTTTGCATATTTTAAACTTTATGTCAAAACAGCATATATCTTGGAAACTATACATCGGATTAACTTGAAATCATCCTCATGGAATCCTCAACAAAAGTATTATTCACCATATTCCCAAGTCTGAAAGGGATTGGACCACCTGGACCAGAGTTCTTACCATTTTTCGACTTTCACCGCTTACACCAACAGCTGCATACCCGGGTATGTATGTGAAAATGCATGCAAATATGTTGATACATTTGAAAATTAAACTTTATTCCGAATCAAATTCCTAATATAGTACAAGAATATAATGATAATATAACATTATAATACATGTAAAATAAAAAAATAAAAATATTAATAAATAGGAAATTATAAACTTTCTAGTTATATCTATTGCACTGCGAAAAATTAATAGAATGTTTTGCACAAACGAGTTTTTTGTACAATATGCAGCCTTTTTTTGGTCATAGGTTTTATATAACAATCACCCCTTGTTTTAATTCTGTCCGTACTGTCAAGTTCCGTCCATACTATCACGTCCTTCATCGCCTCCTAGTTCAACAACCATTATCCTCAAAGGACCGCCGCTTATTGCTTAGCGTAGAGAATATTCTCGTTGTTCGTCTATTAGTAGCTCTTACTTCAATTTCAAGGTTTCGTCAGGTGCTCACTAAGTTGAAGAAGGAACATCATACGTCGGTTTGTAGAAGCCTTCTGGTGCGGGTTGTCTCCAGGTAAATTATGTACATACATACGTAGCAAAGGCAGACACATCCAGAATATTATAAAATAATGGTAAAGGACATCTATTCGTTCGCTGCTTGATTGAATATTCTGCTAAGCATTTAACGATGTTATTAACGTCACCTTTCGTTTTGTTGTGATCTAATATCAAAAGTGGTTTTTGTACAGACCTCTTACTTCGGTTTTGTAATGCATCCCAAAAAGGATCACAACTGATTTATTTTTCTTAGGCATGAGCTGGTCCATTGTCTGGAGACCTGAGTATGTTGTGGGTTCGGAACTGGCCATTTGTGAAATCGGAACTCGTTACCATTTAAAATTTCATATATTTTGACTTGGTAACCCACCCA
>NW_016182433.1:0-5904 GCF_001687245.7 Rhagoletis zephyria | reverse complement strand
AGACGCCACGAAAAGGTCGAAAAAGTCGTGAACTTGTTCCGAAATAGCCTCTTCCAGTCCCAAAACCATACCGAACTAGTGCCGAAATGGTCTTTAAATAGTTCTGAAGAGTACCCGCATGGTCGAAAATGTCGTGAACTTGGCCCGAAATGAATACGAACAAGCCGTGAAACGAACTAGACCCAAAATGGTCCTAAAATTATCCTGGACTAGTCTCGAATAGTCCCGAAACGTTGTCGAAGTAATCCCTACTAACTCACTGGAAAATAATAGAAATCGAGCAAAACTGGCATATAAGTTGTCCGAGCGGATGCCATAAACTTATTCCCCCCCCCCCTTCCGACAGTTTGAAATCATCTAAAAAAAAAACGGCTGCTTAAAGAAGAGCGATAATAGGTGGCAAAGAAATTTTATCGACCATCACTTAAACGCTGGTGAAACCCAACGAATTGAAACTATTTTTGAAGCGAACCATTACGGGCGATGAAAACTGGATTAAATATGAGAATAAGCTATGGATAAATAAATTTATTTTTTTTTAATAAAGAAAATGTTTTCAGAAATTTACCCAATAACCCGCGAAAACTTTTCATATGACCCTATACATACATTAGTATGTCGGATAAATATATAAAATGGAAAAAGCGTTAAACAATGGCATTTGTAAACAATGCCCGCTGTTACTCGAAAATATATGAGCTCAGCGCCAATGAAAAATTAAGGAAAATCGCGAAAAAGTTTTTATTATTCAAATCGCGTTAGAAAAAGAGCACACACTTGGGTGCATATGTATGTGCATTAGGGTGCAAAAAAAAAAAGTGGCGATTTTTCCAACAGAATTATACGATTTATTATATTCTGATGGTTTTATTCATAAAAAAATAAAGTAGATTAAATTTGACGTTTTCATACATTTTTCAATTTATAAACCTTTTTTACAGCTACTTTATTTTTTATGAATAAGGCTATAAGACTTCTATGAAATTAATTCAGATAAATATGAAGAATTTCGAGAGCTACACAGATTTGAAAAAAACTCCAAATGCGATTTGCATTATTCTGTTTCCGCCGTTAAAATATTTGAAATCGTTATTTTTCGAATAATCGTATAAACAGGAATTTTGATCTAAAATATTTATGCAACTGCATTTTAAAATTCATTATATTTTTTTTTCTTGAAACCACAAACATAATTTTTTACCATTCTCGTGAAACGTTTAACTTATTTTGTTTAATTGATTTTTTTTAATGAAAGCCGTACCTCTTTTTTTATAGTTTTATTCCATTTTTGGTTTTCATTTCTGACTAACTGCAAGCGTTATGCAAACGCGAAAAATTTAAAGCACCTGTCCGGTCTAATCGGTTTTTTTTCTGAATTTAAAAATTAAGAAACGCTTTTTTCAAGTTGCCATTCTCGAATAACTCGAACGCCGGTTTTGGAAAAAAGTCGAAAAATCGAACACCCTAACATGAAGTGATCTGAAGTGATTTTTTAGAAAAAAAATATATTTAAAAATAATTTTTTTACAAAAAAAAACTCGATTTTTGGAATAAAATTTTTCGTAAATATTTTGGCTGGAGATTTAAAAAAAAAAAAATTTTTATTTCCGATGGAAAAACTACCGATTTGTTTTTTTTTTTTTTTTGTTTAATAAAGAGTGTTGCAACCTAATGTACATGCATATGCCCAAATAAACACTAGTAGATAGGTATGTTGGCATGCTGTTATTCACATCTTAGAAAGTGGCAAGCATGGATAAAGCCAGTAGCTTTCAAAGATATTCTAAGCTGCTGGCGCAAACGACGGCCACCACGCAACGCTGGAAAAAAAATCAACACAAAACAATAGCTTATGTAGCTACCATACAAATAGATTACGTTGTTGTATTTTTTTATTTTTTTATTTTTTGCTATTGCTTGTTGTTCTTTCTTTTCTATCCATACCCATAGCCATACATGCATACTTACAAACTTTTTGTTTTGTTATCTGTTTTAGTGTAGTTTTCGAACTTGAACTTGTTTGCAGATGATTTGTTTCGGTCAATGGCCATTGTTGGTTTGGCCAACCGAGGGCGTTAGCGGGGCCAAACTATCAGCCAGTCTGCCACTCAGCCAGCTACGCAAACTCAACAATCAGACAGCTAAGCGTACGTCTAACTGGTTATATATACATAGGAACTGACCACCGCCGGACCGCCGGCCTGCCGGGTTGTCTACTTGACTTATTGGTCAGTGAAATGCCATATAGGCAACTAACTGTGCGTAACATATATGTATGTACATATGTACAATAGCTATAGCTATATATGTATACATACACACACTATTGCATTTGTTTGCTTTAAACTGCCAAAAATTAGAAAGAAATAAAAAGTTACATAAAATCAAAAATTCTAAAGACTTAAGCAACGAACTCGTAGAACTTGCTGGCAGGCAAACCCTACAGACAGTCTGCTACTCACAGTCGGGTGTCTATCAGCTTACTGGTCAGCCTGCTGGTCAGCCTGCTGGTCTGTGAAAGCCTACTCTCAAGCGCTTTTCATTACTTCGTTTGTTAGATTAACGGCCCTTAATTGCCCATCTGGAGATGCTTTTGTTGTTAGCGCATTTCATTAAAATCCATTTGCTATGAACTGCTTATCAAGCAAACACTTTATATATGCTTGCATGTGCATAGCTTAGGGATTATTTACTTGACAGCTGCTTATTAATCGGTTATTCCGAAAAAAATTATTATACACATACAAAAAAGCGGTTCGCTGCTACCAGCAGGCCTATTTTTAAATACTAATTATTTTCGTTTGAGAATACTCCATTCGTAACTGTTCTTTCCTCAATACATATTTTTGCTGTTACAGCGGCCTTTCACCGTTTCTACTGGCATTTATCGATATTTAAAAGTAAAAGAATATAATTTCCTTCACCTTTTATGCCCAGCATGCACTCGTATGTATATTTTTGCTACACACTTATACATACATACACTTGTAATATAATTAGGTATATAGTGTGTGTAATATTTGCTACTAATATCCATTAATTTGATTGATGTTTCCACAAAGCGTTCAAACTATATGTAATAAACCGAGTCGAGAGCAGATTTAGTTTAAGCTGCCGGATGCTGTTGAGGCGCTGTCACAGGTATGCGTTAAATTAAATAGCGTGTAAAAGGCAAAAAAGCAAAGGGCAAACCTATGCAATGAGATTAAAAAAAAAAATGATTGAGCCTTTTAGCGCACAGTGGTGCCAAATTACAGTTCAAAACAGTGGAGACCATTCAAACCGATTTGATAAATTTTTTTAGCTGGAACTTTTTCAGTTTTAGAAGTTTTGAGATTTGTAGAGCTAGATTTCTGAATTTTTCTTTTTTTTTTTATTAAATTTTTATTTTTTTATTAAATTTTTTAGTACAAAGTGCAGAGGTTTTAAAAGCTACGAAGCAAATTTAATGAATATTACATAATAAAATATAGTTGAACACAATTGTTTGGTTCTAACGGATTGAAAAATTCCAAAAAAATAAAAATTTAAAGAAAATTTACCAAATTAAAAATTATTTTAGTTATGCAGTTATACAGCTCATTAAATTTTAGTATGGAAAGTACAAGTTTCAAGTGGCTAAGAATTCGCGTTGGTTTTTAATATTTTTATTGTTTATTTACTGACACAGATAGGAGCTTTTTTGTTGTTGTCGTTTTTTTGTAATTTTTTGAGGGAACCCTAGAATGGAAAATCAGTTTAATATAAAATTTCTAAATCTTTTACATCCTTTGACATAAAAAAAAAGAAAAATTCAAATATCCGGCTCGACAAATGTCTTCTAAATCTTAAAAATTTGCATCTAAAATAATTTAATAATAAAAAAAATAAATATCTTTAAGGCAAGCTTTCTAAATATGTACGAAGTTAGACGATAAGTACGGGTTTCCCAAACATCTCGACTCCTGCGACACCTATCGGAGTTATTCCTTAATATGTAATTAATTTACGTTCTAAATATCAACCAAATCGGACTGGAGTACATCTTGGAGTTGGAGCTCAGCTAAGCACGTTCGAAAGATTCATATTTTGATAAATAGCGAAAAAATAGGTGGATAAAATGGAGCTCTCTATATAAATAGTTTAGATCAGGCACAACGTCACTCACATATATTGACGAATTTTATAAAATGCTACTGTTGCCATTACAAATGAAGATTGTAGGTAATATTTTTTGAGCTAATTTAAGTTTGAAAATGTCTATGGTTGCTTTACCAAATGTTTGGTTAATGTATGTAGTTACATTCCGATTCACTTGAATGGGTATACATATTTTCCTCAATATCTAAGCTTATATCTGGACTTGTGGGCATCAGAGAAGTTTCTTTTTAATCTGGCCCACAAGTCCATACATAAGCTTGTATCATGAGGAAAATATATGTATACCTATTACCTATTCAAGTGAAGTTACTTCTGGAGTAAAATATAAACATTTCACGAGGATCCTCTAAATTTATACTTAGAAAGGTAAAACTTGGAGCTAGCACCTCTTTCAGCAAGAGGAAACATTTTGGAATATGCGCCGAACCCTATCTCCGATTTTTATTTTTTTTTTGTAAAATTTCCTTTTTTATATTATTAATTTTTTTAAGTACGCTTCTTTTATGTCAACGCTTTTTTCTTTTTTGTAATAAAGTTAGTTTTTAATTTTTACATGTTGTTTACAAAAAAAAATATTTTTTTCCTTTCTTATATTTTTCCAAGTTAAATTTTCTTTAAATTGAATTTACAGAAAAATGTAAATATATTTTTCTTTTCTAATTTTTCTTTTCTACAGTGAAACCCGCATAAGTATTTTTAAGAAAGATTTTTTTAAAATTAAATTAAAACGCGAGTTTACGTGATCGGCAGTAGTTTGTCATATCTGACACGTTTCAGTAACTTATCCTTCGTATGTAGAATACATATGAAATTTCTGATTTTGGAAGCAACGCGAGAGTTAGCCAATAGAACGTTTTTCGGAAACACGTCTGTCCTAATATATGAGTGCGTAGCCCTAACGAACGCCTTTCGGTGCTTGATGAAGCTTTACGGACTTCAAGCAATTTTTCTGCTCTCACTTTACGACTCACTTTTAGAAGCTGGCGTATGTGTCAAGTGAGCAGCGGACAAAGAGGTTCGAACACTTTTGTTTTTCGTTTTCGTAACGAATTTTAGTCTGAGTCTCATTGTTTAAATGCAGCATTTTATCTCTTTACATAACCGTCGAATGGTTTGGGAATTTGAAGGCTACCACTTATGTAATCCGTAAAACGTTTCATTGACTCATAATGATATTGCTTCCCACGAACTTAACGAATGCTTAAAATTATTAATCATTATTTCTGGATTTGTTATTAATACTAGTGTTCGCCCAGCGGTTGAAATTCAACCGATAAAATTAAGGATAGTTTATGTAAGTTGAATGAGCTAAAATAACATTAGTTGGAATGGGTTAAGTGGAGGGGAGTTTAGCTTAGTACTTGGCATAACATAACATAACCATAACATGAGAATAAATAACATAACATATGAAGCATAACACACCACAATATAACATCGCACACTCTTCAGTTGTATTTCCTTTTTATCCCTTTTTTCACCTCTATCTAAATCTTATTTATTTTGGTTCATTTTATGCCAAGTGATGTTGCCTTTGATGCCACATCAAGTGATATCATGTCATGTGGTGAAATTGGGTGTGCTGAGCTGCGGTGTGGTGGAATTGGGTGTAGGAGTTACGGTGTGGTGAATTTAGGTGTGGTGGATTCAAGTGTGGTGAGTTAAGTTATGGTGAGAAAGTAGAGGTGTGGTGAATTTTGGTGTGGTGAGTTGAGGTGAGTTAAGATGTGGAGAGAAAGTTGAGGTGTGGTGAATTAAGGGTGG